>NC_056751.1:323370140-323657640 GCF_019279795.1 Protopterus annectens
TTTTCAAAGAAATTCCCCAGATTTAACAGGCAGGATCTGCCCTTCACAAAGCCAAATTGGGTAGGATCCAGGGTTTGAATGTCACCTATGTCTTTATTTATGAGGTCCATAATGATACAATCCATGGCCTTACAGATGAGACTTGTCAGGCTTATGATTCTGTAATTCCCTGGTTCTTTTGCTAGGCCAACTTTGCGGTGGGGAATAACTGTTGTTGTTCTCCATTCCACAGAAACAAAGCCTGTGGTTAGGCTATGATTGAAAAGGGTACTTAGTGATGATGCTAGTTCATGTTTTAACCTGTTTAGAAGATAGCCTGGGATGTCATCTGGTCCCATAGATGCTGTGTTGTTTTGCCTTGGACATGGCTTTGAGGACCTGCTCTTCAGATATTTACGGTTGGGAGGAAGTTTTTGGGAGAGGTTTGTTGTATGTTAGGAGGGGATAATGGAGTGAAATTTTCAACAAACCTATACACTGGCAAGTTTGTTTTCAATGTAGGGTCAGTGTGTGTGATACCGTTGGCCACTAGTTCTGCACAAGCTTTGGTCCTACCCTTTAGGTTATGCACGTAGCTGTAAAAGGCCTTATGGTTATTCTTGACTGTACTTGCTAAGTTTCTCTGAGCCCTTGGAGGATTTGACAAGCTGTCTTATTTGTATGTTGAGGCTGAGGAGGGTGCTTTTCCATTGTTGGGGCCTTGCCTTTTTATTCTTGGACAGCAGCAACTTTTTGCATTTATTTTTAAAGTTTATTGATGCTGGATGTCCACCATGGCAGCTTGTTTTTACTTGGGGCTCTAGCTTTGATTCTGTTTGTTTTTGACTTCAGAAAATATGATTCATTGCTGCATGTTTCATAGTGGATGCTGCCAGTGCTGAGTGTTTGTAAGGTTGCTGAGGGTACTTGTTTCTTTGGTAACATTCCAGAAGCCTTTGTGGTTTAGGTAGATTACTTCTATGTGTTTAGTTTGAACTGTTGTGATTGGTTTAATGCAGTGCTGTGTTGTACTGACAATCTGCTTATTGTTTGTTAATGGTGGCAAATCACATAGTGCCACTACAATGTGTCACTTTGTCAATAAAAATGAGACAATTGTTGCATTGTCTCAGTATGCCCGTTTTAACCAAGCTGGCTGCAGAAATGGTTAGAAAGTACTTGCAATTGGAGATTGGGTTTAAATACTACCTGCTGGACAAACAAAGACAAGACTTTTATGAATCCAATATTCCAGTTTTGATGATTAGTGGTTATTGGTTAAGCAAGTCAAAGGCTTTATTCAGTTGTACAAATGCTTCCCCAGGAGGAAAGATTGATGAGTGATTGATTTTAAAAAATAGTTCAAGTGCATAAAAATCCCCTTCTGCAACACAACTGTAAAACGAAAAACAATTACTCACTCTAGAACTGTAGAATAATAAGAAAAAGAGAAACTCCCCACTGAGGTATACGGCAATCTCACCCAAACACTAATCGTACAATGGCAAAGTATTTAGCTCACTTAGCTCTCAGTACTTGATAAAATATGAATTTAACTAGATGTATTTATGTAGTTAGAATGTAACTGATCCTCAGTTGCATGCAGAGAAATCTCTTCAAGCATGACTGTAAGTTATCAAGTGTCTCCTGAATCATAGTATGAATATATTATAATTACTAACTTTTTTTTGGATTTGATTTTTAAAAAAAACCAACTACCTGTGTTACTACTAAATAATTATTTTTTTGTGTAGTGTTGCGTTTTGTTTTGAGCTTTTTTTTCGGGCCTGAAAATGGATGGACATGTATCCAGTCTGATCCCCCCAAGCTAACAAAATAAAATAAATAAAATAAATCATGTTGCTGAAAGCAGGTCAGTCACTATGAAGTGCTGTTGGGTGTGTGTGGGGGGATGCAAGACCCATGAATGACATCCTACAGAACTTTTAAAAGTGCACCAACAGGCATGAAAAAATGCATGAGTCCATGGTCTCAAGGGTTTTGAAAATACTGGAAGAAAAGAGTAGCTTTGAATAGCATATGGTTATTTTTTTACATAATGCACTTTGCTTCGGGCCTGGTAAGAGAGATGTTTTTCATGGACTGTGTAGGAAAAAGGAAGGTGGGAAATTGGTGAAGAGTTCCATCGACCTGTGCTTGAACTCAGTTTTGGAATTAACACAGGCACGCCTAGCAGGTTTTGATTTTTTTTCTGGCCAACAAACAGCCAAATAAGAGGAGAATAAGAACAATGGTGAAGTGTTGCACTGTCTTCTTTGTAAAACATCCATTGTTATTAAAGAATCTTCTATGAATTGTGCTTCTCATCTACATAGCAGTTTGAATTAGAGGTTGTCTGAAAACATTATTTAAAAATACTTAAATGAAATAGTAGTTTTTAACATTGCACTCTGTGAACACCACACTAGCATTAACTATCTGAACTTCTGGTGGAATTTCTGATATCTTATTTGAACTGTTCCAGATATATATATATATATATATATATATATATATATATATATATATATATATATATATATATATATATATATATATATATATATATATACACACACACACATATATATATATATATATATATATATATATATATATATATATATATATATTGTATATATATATATATATATATATATATATATATATATATATATATATATATATATATATATATATATATATATATATATATATATATATATATATATATATATATATATATATATATATATATATATATATATATATATATATATATATATATATATATATATATATATATATATATATATATATATTGTAAAACAGTGAGTGGTGGGGCTAATAGGAGTCAACCGTATTTGCAAGAAATGGTATTAGATATAAGAATACTTGGAGGCAAGATTTTTTTTTTCTTTTTAGTTTAATAAGGCTGGGATAGGAGTACCTTTACTAGGGGAGAGACTAGGGTGTCTGGTTTTGTTTTGTATTTTAACTTTTGATTTCTGAACTGGTACATATAGCCTGAGTACACTTGAAATTTCTGTGGTATATAGTTAGTGTCCATCCCCTCCCTACAACAGCAAAATGTTAAATTTATTTGGGATCTTCCTACTGAGATACATTTCTGTAATTACAAAGGCAGGCATTTAAACTAAATTTTGCTTCCTGTCTAGAGTTGGGGGGGGGCATGATTGATCAACACTAAGGTGTTGCCCATAATACTTCTGCATATATTTAGAGGCACTGCCAGGCTGTGGGATGGAATTAAATAATCTTCCAGTCTTCTAAATAAAATGATGTTTGTATTAACTTTGAAACACACTTACTACAATTTATAATGCATATTTTTTAAAGATAGTACTTTTGTAGAAAAACTGATGAGCTCTGCATTTTTCTATTTATGGGGGGAAAAGGGAGTTTTGTTGGGGTACTGGTATACTACAGAGCAGTCCTCTGATAACATATGGGAATAACCCAACTCATTTTGCCCTGTACCATTTGTGTCACTAGTAAAGTATCATTTACAACTGTAAATGCTGCCACTCTAATCTCTTCAATGTTAAAAAATGTGCACATTGAGTCTTAAAACTTTTGCACCCAGTTGGCCTCACATCACATTTAAGTATTTCCCCAAATACTAGTAAATGCTTAGCACTGTCTTTGTGCTATTGCCATCCTAGCCACCTTACATTTAAAATGTATTATGAACCTATAAGCAAAGTTCTTCATTAGCACTCTTCAAGAAAAATCTTGAGGAGTGGATGGGAAATAGGAAATACACCCCTGGGATCACTTCTGTGTCTCTGCTCGACAGTGGCACAGGAAAATAACTTTCTTGGGTAGCGTAAACCAGGGAAACTTGTTGGCTATGCTTACGTAGGCCCTTGGGCCGATAGCCTAGTACTTTCCTATTAACCTATACACAACTCCAAAATGTCACCCCTCGAAATGTGACACTATTACCATCAACTTTTATTGCTGCACCCACATCCTATATTTTTAAGAATAAGTATTTTGATGTTGCTCTGAAGTTTTTAAACTTGTTCAAAAGTTCAGGTGCTGTATCTCGGACTATAAAAATAACTATCATCCTCCCAAAAATGTATTAGCATGACCAAATGAGTTGCCTACATGGGTGTAAACAGCTGCCATTATCTAATCTCCATATGCAAGAAAAAATGCCCAAGAGATTTAGAACCTAATTAAATAGGTTTGGCTACATTCTTAACAGTCACATAATGATTTGCCTGTTTTAGCATACTGTGCAGAAAGGTAGGTATCTGAAAAATCAGAAAAGTATTATCACCTGAAGCAGACCATCTTGAATGGGTCACTCTTGGTTAGTTTCTTCAGACAAGCTACTGAACTGTTGGCTGTTTCACACTTTTTTATTTACAATTGTACCCGGTGCTTAGGTCCCTCTTCTCAAGGCTAAAAGGGTCAAAACCATCTTGTTGAGACTGTGATCTTTACCACAAGGTCTGTAGCTTGCTTTATCAAAAATATTTCCAATGTGTAATATGTCGTTCAGTCAAGACCAGAAATTTCTTTGTTTGTATTCAGGACAAGGAGTTAAAAAATACCCTGATGGACTGAAATTATTTGCAGTAAAGCTTTAAGCCAACCTCAGTAGTTAAAATACAATAGGTAAAGTGATACGTCTCCATTTGATATGGCCTTATGACCTGTATTATCCCCCAATAACTTTTAAGATACTCCAATCCCTTCTGTCGTTTTTCTAAGATCACTTTATAATTTGAATTGTTTTCTTGGCCAAGCCAAGTTTATTGTCTGCTGGATTAGTGTCCAGCTTTGCAAGCTCATATACCCTTCCTATCAGGTCTCAGTTACTTTTCAGTCCACACTATGCACTATCCTGTATTGTTATACTGCATCAAACAGATGAAGAATGTTTCCTGTTCTCTCACACCTCAATCGCTGAGCTGAAGTGGCCATTGGATTTGCTTAAAGTTGAAGTAATTGCAGTAGAGGAGAGACAACAGTGTTGTAGCAAATATGGTGGAATATAGTGTGTTGGATAGCTAAGCACTGTACCCTGTAATCAGGAATTTATAGGGTAACCCTTTGTCTTGACCAGGGTATCCAGTGTCCCTCTCACCCCTCAAATGAAAGGAATCCAAGAGAGCCAGCAAAGAGCTGTTCACAGTAAGATAGCATATTTGTTAGCTTTCAAATGGCCTTTAAATATACTGCATCTCAAGTCTGTATTTGACATATACTCTAGAAAAAAGGCAAGGTTTTTTTTTTGGGGGGGGTGGATTGGATGAGCACAGCAGTTGGGTGTCTAGGGATTTGTGTGGAAGGATGGCTCTGAAGTAGGCCTAATGCATTATGATCTGGGCTACTTCCAACACCATTTCCCACTCTAAAAATAAGTTTAATATCTAGTCAGTACTCCAAATAACTTGACTCTCCTGACCATATAGATCACTAATGTTTGCTGTAACAGTCCATCATTCTTGTGTTCTGCTCTCTTTGTAATGAGTATTACTTAAGTTCATAGGTAGATATCAGCAGAACAACTCAAAAAAAATAAAACATAAAAAAATCCAGAACCGGCCACAGTAAAAAAGTTTTAATATAAAACAACACACAAAACACTCTGGCACCTCAGCTCACAGCTTTCCAAGAGTAATCTCTCTCTGTGAGCAGAGGCGCCAGAGTGTTTTGTGTGTTGTTTTATATTAGAACTTTTTTTTACTGTAGCCGGTTGTGGATTTTTAAAATTTTCATAGGTAGATATGCTATTAGTTTGCAGACTATTACAAGCCTAGCCAATAACCAGAAGTCAGAATCAGAACCTTCACCTTGTATCTGTGATGTTAGAACATTAACAGTTATGCCACAACCTTCCTCCTCATTATGACAACCCTAAAGCAATTACATCTATGCTTTCAAAAGAGTAACTTTGGAAGTGAATTGATGGTGGTGAGGAAATCTTGGGGAAGAAGACTGCTGGTAATGTTTTGTCTTGAACCTTAAGCATATTTGACACTGAACATATGTTAGTATTTGGAATGCCAACTTTTCAAACAGAGAGCAAGCAAAATTGAAGTTCAGCACTGGAAGCCATATCATACTTTTGGGTATGAGAGAGTTTTTGGAGATGGGAAGCCAGATGTTTGAGTGGTACTATAACGTCACCAATGTCTGACAGTTTAGAGTAGAATATTAAGGTTGTGAGCTGTCACTTTAGTTCATGAGTTTTTTTCTCCATTTAGCTACTTTAGTGACACATAAGTCACATATACCTGTCCATGCTCCTGGGTTACCACTGTGGATGTGCATGTCTTGTGGGGATTATGGACATTAGCTCCAACATTTGCCAAGTTTCCCCAACCCATCCATACACGTGTTATAAAAGTAGCAGACAGGAATGAAAATCTGTCTGAAGGAAGCAGATCATAGGCTTTTAATGCTTTTAAAAAGGGCAGTTAATGACTGCAGTTGAGGATGTGTGCTGCTATACCATTTAATGTCAACAAGAAATCACATGTACATGTAGTTTGTAAAAGTGCCTGTCCTAACTAGTGGGGGGGTCTCTCCTACCTGTTTCATGCTGAGAAAGTGGGAAGTGGAATGAGGACGATCCATAGTATGTGCATAGCAATAGTGTGCAAATACTGACACTAATGGTACACATGCTCTCCTCTCATCCATCCTTACACTCCCAGCTGTGCTCTCCATAGCTCAGCAGAACCTTCTGCAAGCTTATAGGCTCAATAAAAATATTGGAAAACTACCTTTAAAAGAGCACTAAAAGATACACTCTGCCATGCTGTTGTAATGACCCGCCATAATTCTGCCCTTTTCACCCCTCTCTCTGCTGCTTCCTCCATAAAACAAAATGCACTACTAATCAATATATCGTCCTCTTAGCTTCTACTACCATAGTGTTTGTCTGACTTTCCTTTACAACTCCTTCCTACCTGTGGCCTTCTCCTCTCTATATTCCATACTATAACTTCTCTATGGCTCTTCACTTTATTTATTTTTCCTAGCTGGCGACCTCTTCGCTCATTCATTCTTCCTTCATCTAGAATCCTATCTTTGCTTTTAAATGGCTGCACACTATTATATGTCTAACATATCATACATTTGCATTATGCTATTTTACTTAACTTTTGACACATTTGTACTGTGCAAGCTTAGCTTTTTTCTTTATACAATATTATTTCACTTGTAATAATCCACCTTGTTGTTTAATGTTAGACTATTAGTTCTTTAAAATTTTAGCTCTCTAATGATTTCACCATGTCATTTACTGTCCTTTTGACTGCTGGAGCTTTTCTCCTTGTGCCTCCATTGAAGAGAGGCTTTTGCCCAGTTGGACTAACCTGGTTAACAAATGTCAGATAAATAAAATGTAGTGTTAATAGTAAGTTTAAGGATAAATATAAATATAATTGGGAAAAGAAAATAATTCAAATATTCAGAAATAAAAATCTATCCAGATGTGAGTAAGATTATTAATAATACATTTTGAAGAATTATTACTACTTATTAATTTATTTTTTTTACTTTTGAGGATAGGTTAGTGCCTATTAAAATGATTACAGTGCCCTCACCTACATATATATTGCATTCAGTAGTCTTAATACCTAACATAACTTTTAAAGAAAACGGAAAATCATTAAACTTCATTCTTATGGTATCCTAACAAGCCATGAATTGCTGATAGAAATCATATAGGATTATGGGAGTATGAGGGTATCAGCTTCCCAGATGCAGACTCTTACACTGTTGCTGCAAATTTCAACTCCACTATGCTCTTGGATAGACTGAATCTACACTAGTCTATGGAAAAACCTTCCAGGAGCAGATTATACTAAATTCTTATAATTTTAAAGATGCTAAATTAGAAATATGTAATAATCCTTTCATCTGGTTAACAAAATTTACCTTAGAAATTAATTTCAGTCTTTAGACTCTGCATATATGAAATCAATTCTTAAAAAACAGTTAAGAAATATATTTTTAAAAGTCCATTAGTATAATAATGGAAACTGTTCGTGTTTTCCTACTGCATATAACTCTCAATTTAAAGAAACTCAGAATAATGTTAAAATGACTGTACTTAAAAGGATTGGATTATCATCCGTTTTGAAAAAGGAAAAGCTATGCCTGCACAATATTTAATGAAAAAATATGAGCTGGATGATCTGCTAACCAGTTAGTATTATCCATCAGTAAGAAATTAAATGAATTTGTGAATAATGAGTGAAGAACAACAGAACATTATTCCCGTATTATATGTATATGTGAATGCTGTTATCTAAAGTCAAGTGAGATAAAAAGGAAGCTTGTCCAAGCTATACAAGTTAATTATATGTAATGATAATAAGCTTGATTGAAATTTCTGGAAAATTTTAGATGGTGGTAGCTTGAGTGACTCAACAGATGGCAAGAATAAAGCCTTGATACCTAAATCAGTCATTCAAACTTCTTATGTTTATACTGGAAAGTTTTTATGCGGAAATCTATGCATAGAATGTTTATTACATATAAAATCTCTTAGTTTAGTAAAATGACTTTTTCAATTTGTTGGAGATGTAGTAAATATGTAAAAGTTGATTGGACATGCATGTTTATGGATTGTAAAAAATTAAATGTATATTGGGAAGAGAGAAGTATGTTTTCTATGGGTTTATGGTCTGATAGTTGTTATTTAACTAGATTAGTAATACTAATGAATGTTCCAAGCCAAAGTGCAAAATCTCTTTGGGGCTCTATTGGCTGTTGCCAAGTTATTCCAAAATGGAAATTAAACTTGGTTCCTACATTCAAATAATTTTTAAATTTCATTCAAATTATTTTTAAATTTAGCAGCAATACTATGTAAACCTAAAAAAGAAATAATCAGAATAAGATCTATAAATCATAGTAAGACTTTTAGTTGTTGGGATAACCATGACATGTTACTATTGAAATACCAAGATTCTTAATGTGTTAATTGTATAATATCACCTTTATGATTTAATGCATTCTTAGTATTGTACATCAATATGTAAAGATGAATTTCTTCATTTCTGAGTATATATTGTAAATATTTTTCTTAAAAAACAGAATACATGTTTCAAGCAAAAAATGCCCGCAGACTCCTCAGAATGCATTTTCTGATAGTTTACTTATAGGTTCATAAGTCAATAGGTAGGTACTAGGCTGTCAGCCCAAGGGCCTATGTAAGCCTAGCCAACAAGGTTCCCTGGCTTATGCCACCCAAGAAAGTTATTTTCCTGTGCCACTGTCAAGCAGAGTCACAGAAGTGATCCCCGGGGTGTATTTCCTATTTCCATCCACTCATCAAGATTTTTCTTGAAGAGTGCTAATGAAGAACTTTACTTGACATAGATGGGTAGCCTGTTCCAGAGTATGGGAAGTCTCTGGGACAGGAATCTATCCCTCCACCATGTCCTGTTTATTGTGGTGACAAGGTTTAGGTCCCTAGAGCATGTAGCTCGGAGGGATTGGGATTTCTTTAAGTGTAGGATATCCAACAGCTCGGAGTTTGTATGTTAGGCAGAGATCACCTCGGAGTAGGAAATATGCTATGGAGTAAAGCTGGAGTTTAAGGCGGTCAGTGTAGGGCATTTGTTTGAAGCCAGTAATTCTCTTTGTGAGGTACTTCTGTGGCCTTTCCAGCTGCTGCAGATGTCTTGTGAGGTACATTCCAAAAGGGGCGTTGTACTCTATAATGGGTCTAATGAGTGTCGAGTAAAGGGGAGCAATGACCACTTTTTTCCTGGATGAGAACCCTTTTATGATGAGGTGTGCCACATAGGAGTTCCTGACTACTGTGGTGATGTGACTATCAAAGGAGAGACTACTGTGTACTTAAGGCTTATAGGTACACAACTCAAAGGAGGATTTTTTTTTCCACACTAAAATCCTTCAGGTAAGCAAGGAAATTCTATGGGAAAAGTACAGGACTCTCTCTGAGTTGTCCCAAAATAGGATATGGAAGCTCTAATAACAAAGCATAAAATATGGCTAGTTTAGTTTTTAGCCCTTAAAAATCTTCAGAGAACTTGATTAGTTTATAGCTGTCAGCTTACCTGTGTCATTGGTAATTTTGAAGGCCAAGTATACTCACAGCATTGAGAGACAGTGAAGGATGCAGTAAAGTACTTGGGGAATCCTTGGGTTTGTATGTAACAATTCTATGTATGGGGTATTTGCCTTCAGTTTCAAATGAGTTGTAGACATGTTTCTTCAGCCATCAATTGTCTAGGGTAGCACAGTTTTAGAAGTATACTGACAATATGGGGGTGTCTGTAAAGTAGATCAGTACTGGGTTTTGTAATGGGTCTTATCCATTGTCGTTAGTACCAATTGGTATGCTGTGGCAGTCTTTTCAGTTGCACAAGAATGTCAGAAGGATCCGAACTGCCTAGACCTAGTACGGTCTTACTAAGTTTAACTCTGGTGGCTGCCAAAAAAGCAATTTCTAGAAAATAGAAATCTAAGTCTAAACCAACTATACTGGCAGTTGTGAATATTGTAACAGAAATAAAATAACAAGAAATGGGATGGATATTTAGAAAAGGATAAAAGCAAATTACATAGAAAAAATGAAAGTTATGGGAACAATATATGGAGAATGTTTTGGAGGAGGAATTAGGTTTAAGAAAAGGCAGGAATTGAACAATTTATGTAATGTTGGATTGATTATATTGTATAGACGAATATATGTGATGTGTAATGTTTGTAACTGTGAACTTGTTCATATTTTTTGTTTATGTTTGTAGATATGTAAGTTTGCCTAGATCACAAGTGATAATTCAATAAAGGTATTTTTGTTTGTTTTTAAAAACAATTGGAATTTAAGAAGCAATAATATTTGCATACTAACTATAAAACATTAGACATTTAAATAACATTTTCACACAAGTTCAATTATTTAGTCCTTGCACAAGTGATACTAAGTTTTAATAGCATGTAATCTTTAAAAAAAGGGTCATACTGCTGAGAGTTCATTATATAAAATTCATTAGTGCGCTTTAACATTGCCATGGATTTTGCCTGTGGGTATTGAAAATATGACTGGAATACCTCCTAGATAGTAATCTTTCTCAAAGCAATGTCTAGGGAAATAATATGGAAAGAATGGATAATAAGATCTTTTGGTTTTGTCTGAAATGCTGACATTGTATGTTTTATTAAAGTTGTACAGAGATTCAGTCCACTGATGTGTTTGTCCCAAATTCTATTCACAATCAGAGCCAGAGAGCTGAAAATGGGGTTAAAAATTTAATACAGCAAAATCCAGAATCCTGTTTTCTGTCATAAAAATCTGAACAATGCTGTAATGCAAAGTTATTGGAGAATCCACATTGCTGATAAGTAACCAAAGCCAATTAACTGAGTATGACATAAAAATGAAGTTTTGGCAAAGTTAATGAATAGCTTTCATTTAGAGATCTTGCCTAACATGTTGCACCTACTTGACTTTAGGCTAATGCTGTCCTTTTAAATCTAGTGCAAAGAGAGACCATCTTGTCAGTGCACTTTTTTCAGCAGTTCTGTTATGGTAGCTTTGTGGATAATCTTCTTCTTCTTTCAGCTTTTCCCGGTTAGGGGTCGCCACAGTGGATCATCTGTGCACTCATGATTGACATTGGAGTTTTTTTTATGGTGTTGAGTTGCCAGCCAAGTGCCCAACCTTCCACAGAAGGCACACATATGCACACACTCATGCCTAGGGCCAATTTAGTGTCCAATCCAGCTACAGCATGTCATTGGGATGTGGGAGGAAACTGGAGCACCTGGAGGAAACCCACACGACCACAGGGAGGACATGCAGACTCCACCCAGAAGGCACCCCAGCTGAGGATTGAAGCGAACAGCCTCTTGCTGTGAGGTAGCAATGCTAATCGCTGCACCACCATGGCTGCCCAGCTTTGTGGATAATACAACTTCCCAATTCTGAATTATTTTACAACCTGTTGAAGCCATCAAAGTAAATTATAGTTGATAGCAGCATTTACAGTCACTTTGTTAATTTGTATTTTGCCTCTTAGTTTTGATATTTTACCTCTTCGTTTTGAAATTAATTGGAAAACTAATCTTCTGGACATAGTCAGAAAATACAGTGATTGTACTTTATCATCATTGCTATAGCCTGACCTGCTTATCATTTAAAATGTACATCTGTCCACATCTTACTCCACATATGCCAAGGAAACTAAATACCATCACTTACTAAGGTTTAGATCTGCCAGCCCCAAAATAAATAAAGTTTAAAGACATGCATATTGCAAGCATTAATCTGTATGGCTACAGACATTTTCTTGCCTTCATAAGCCATATACTTATCACTTCAGACTTATCCCTTCAAACTGGAGTGGAGAGCATAAACCTGACTGTTCTTGACAACCACATAAGCTACTAATTTAGTATAGTATGCAGTCTCAGTTAACCAGGTAATCAAACTGGTCCTGGTGCTTTAGCAGCCATAATGTGGTCTAGAATGCAAAGGGTAAATTTAGTGTAGCCTGCTAATTAATTTAGGAAGAAACTAATACCTGGAGAAACATAGGTTAGGACCAAATGAGAGACTGTAATTGAGGTAGAGGTTTACTGCTTAGCTACATTGCCATTAATAGGACAGCTACAAGGAAATATCAGATTTAATGGTGAATAATCTGTTTCATTGGCAGGAATGTGCTTGATGACTTGATAATTTTGTACTGATGGGCTGTACTTGAAATGGTCCACTTCTGTATGCCCATTAACTTTAACTTTGTAGTTGCATCAGAGCAAACACTGGATGCTAAATGGCTATGTTTCCCTTGATTATTAATCATTTCTGTAGAGACCAATGTTTATAGCGAGTACAGTAACAAAACTTGTTAAAGTACAATATAATAAACTATATCCTCATTACTGTCATAATTCATTATAACTAGAATTTCCTTGTCAGGATGGCCCTGGAACCCCAATTTTATTCCTCCAGAAGTAAATATTCCACTCCTATAGTATTGTCTGTCACTTCCATCTGTTTATGGAATCTAGGATTATTTTCTAATTTCAGTCCTTCCCAAGGCAGGCCTCATTTACTTTCAAGTCCCAACTATAATCACTAGTCTGATATGCATCATTACTGATGTGAATTTGTCATGTTTTAGCCAGTTTCCTTGAGCCATGCCAAGCAGTCATCTGTCAGTGCTGGTCTTATTTGTCAATTATTTTGGCATTATGTTGTGGGTGCTAGTCAGCTTCAGACCATACTGTGGAAAATACATAAACAGGAAGGTACAAAAAGTCCATTGGTTAATGTTGCTACTTCTAGTGCGCAGGCATGCTGTGTTTTAGACCTGAAAATGTCTTTCCTAGACCAGTCACAATGTCCCAATACTTGTTTGGGGCACAAGTGTACCATAATACTACTGCCCAGAGTGAAAGCCTTTGTTCTGACATTAAAACTCGCAAGGTATTAAATTTAGTATGCAATAACGCTCTTGAATAAAATCATCAAATAAAGAGGTTATGCAGGCTGCCCAAACAATATGGCCCTTAATTACGGTCTTTCTTGATGGAAAGGATAGCAGCTAGAATAGTGGAGAAAATAATTAGAATATGTTGGTTTCCAATAAATTTGTGAAATAAATGTGCCCCTATTAAAATCTTTCATAAATAATACATCTACAAAGAAAATTCAGCTTCCATGACAGTGTAAGAAAAAGTTTTAAAAAATTGTAGTACTATTGATGAATTCTATAAATTCAGAAATCTTTGCATGGTCAACTGTCCAAAAATACATACATCATCCAGCTACCTAGTATATATTACCCAGGATAAAACAAAGGGACTATTAAACATATATTTTGTTTCCCACTCCCATGGCGATGCCAGTGGCTTGATGAAACATTGTCCCTCAAAAGAAATACAACTATTCAATGGCACTATTTCCATTAACCTCTTTATTTGATGATTTTATTCAGTAATGTTATTTTTAGCTGATATGCTTAAAAAGAGGGGTTATCCAGCTATTTTTACAAACAAAGTTATGCAAGAGGTTTTCTCTAAGAGACAGAATGGAATATATGTCCCACTTTTATCTCAAAAGGAACACTATGACAATCAATTTAGGCACCCAGTGGTAGTCAATACAACACCTGGTCTTGTTTGCACTGATGAACAAACCATTAACACTAATGTTAGAGATTTTGCTACAACATTTATTACTACTTTCTCTTCCAATAGCTTGTTAGTTGATGAGGTTTTAAGTAAAAACAGGAACCTTATTGTTGTTCATCCTCAGATAGTTAAACAATTAGGATCTAAACCACAAACTGTATGCAAGAAAGGTACGACTGCAAATTAGGGGCTATAATTGACTCTCCGGCAGACACAGACATCCTCCAAAAGGGTCTCACTGAGACAGATACCTGGTATCAAAACCATGACCTCAAGCTAAATGCCAAAAAGTGCATAGTCATCCCCTTTGCAAAAAACGAAGTACCCACAAACTACCACATAGGTGGTAACCCCCTAAATACGAAGATGTAATAAGGGATCTGGGGACCCAAGTAGATAGTAACCTCTACTTTGATAATCACATTGCCAAAGTAGTTAGAAAGTCCTTCTATGTGGCCCACCTAATCACAAAAGGGTTTGCATCCAGATCAAAAGAGGTCATTGTGCCCGTCTATGCATCACTCATCAGACCCATCATAGAGTACAATGCCCCATTTGGGATGTACCTTAAAAGACACCTGTAACAGCTGGAAAGACCACAGAAGTACCTCACCAAGATGATCACTGGCCTCAAACAGATGCCCTATGCAACGCGACTGAAGAAACTCCAGCTGTACTCGGTTGCATACCGCCTACTCAGAGGTGATCTCTGCCTAACATACAAGGCCATGTCCAACCCAGAATTGATGGACATGCTCCACCTAAAGAAAACCATATCCCCTTGAACCACATGCTCTAGGGATCTAAACCTCACCACAACAATAAATGGGATGTGCTGGAGGGATAGATTGCTGTCCCAGATACTTCCCATGCTCTGCAACAAGATTCCAATCTACATTAGGCAGAGCTCCTCGCTAACCCTCTTCAAGAGAAACCTTGATGAGTGGATGAGAAACAGAAAGTTTACCCCAGGAATCACTTCAATGGCTCTGCTGGATAGAGGGACAGAGAACTAATCTAAGGGGGTGGCGAAAGCCAACACATTCTGGCTAGGCTTATAAATGCCTTCAGGCAGATAGCCTAGTACCTACCTATGAACCTATAAGAAACATTTTGAGAATTTATCTGATGGTCCTACCAATAATTTTCCTAAGATGTACACTTGCGGTTGTTGAAAATATTGTAAATATATGTATAATGGGGAATCTATTTGTGTCCAGGAATGTCTTATTAAAACTACGGGAAGATTTAATTGTAATACTAATGGGTAATATATTTAGCAGTTTGTCAGCAATGCTTAGCATTTTATATAGGCAAAAACAAGATGAAACTAAAGTAACGCATATGAGCATGTGTATGATATAAGCAAAAAAAAAAAAAAGCACAAATGCATTGTTTAAACATATTGAGTTATATCAGCCTTCATAGTTTCTTATTTTTTTTTTTTTTTTTTTGGTGGAACAAGTGGTTTGTCACCCTAGAGATGGTCCTTGGGGTTTATTAATGGAGAATAGTGAGCTTTCGTGGCAACTTTATTTCATTGCTTCTACGCCACCTGGATTAAATGAACTAATCTCAATTTCTTGTTTATTGATATTTATAGTATATTACAGATAAATTATACTAACTTAAGGTTTGCTCTTAATTATATTAAAATACATATAAAAGCCCAGTAGTATTAGATTGGATTATGTTATATTTATTACATTTACTTCATACTTAATTGTTTGGTTTTAACTGAAATTCCTCTGTTGGATTAAATTGGTCATGTGCTTTACTAATGTTGGTATTTAAAAGCTGTTTTTATGTTTGCTCTTTATTCTGATGAAGTCCTGTGATGATTTGGGATGAAAGCACTTGACTAAACAAACTTTTATCCTGTGAAATGGTTGGATCCATTTTATTTTATTTACTTATTACATTTATATATTGGGAAAGTCCACTGGGCCTAAAAGAGCCCATTTTCAGTGGAGGCCTGGGGAGAAAAGCTCCGACAAGAACATAGATGCAGAAAAAAAATTAGACATTAATTGATACAGAAGTAGAAACAGTGTTACATATAGTGATTACAGTAATATATACATAATATATACATACAAGCAGGAAATGTATTTGGATTACAGTAATTTATACAGAATATATACATAAAAGCAGGAATTTAGTTGGTTGCCAGATTAATTCAGTCAGTATAAACAAAGACGCATTAATAATCATTATTGTACCAGTATCAACAAGTGATGAAAAAAAATAATTATGAAGAAAATATCATCAGTCAACAGGAGCAAAAAGCATAGGAGTTTAGTTATCATATAAGGAGAAGGAAGAGGTTAGGTTAGGTTACAGAGCAGGAACATAGCCAGGAAGAGCTGAGATGATGTTTTCAGTATTTGTTTGAAGGTGGTAGTGCTGCCTGTGTGTGGAAGTGAGTTCCATAGTTTGGTAATGGTGAAGGAGTAGAGGAGTTGACCAGCAGTTAATGTGGGCTTTTCTACTTTTAGAAGTAATGATTTTCAGATAAATCAGTGGACTGTTCTCAAGTTTTATTCATCTAATGATTTTCAGATCTTAGTTGGCTGATGGGTTGGTATTTGGCAAGTAGTGTCGAGAGAGCTGGGCAGTCTGTGGATCTGTAGATTATTTTGTACACTGCAGTTAGGTGGGTAAATGAGAGATGGTGGGGGAGTTACTACAGCCAGCCTAATGGTTTCAGTGAGTTACAGTGATGGGATGAGAATTTAGCCTTGGTGGCAAATTTGCCTACTCTGTTGTACCACATATCAAGTTTGGATTTTGTAGAATTTTGGATATTAGTGAGGATAATAAAAAGGTGGTTGCAAGCCTTGTCTGGTAGAGAGGCTAAGAAACTCTTGGTGCCTGTAGAGCATACCAAGCTTGCTTTTGGTGTGTTTTTTTGATGTTCTTGTTTATGCATAGGTCAAAGAAAGGTTTGCATCTATAATAATGCCTAGTAGTTTTAGTGTGTGGGACAAATTCTATAGTGGTATTTTCTTGGGCTTGTATAGTGAAGAGATTTTATTATCTAGGGGAGTGGTTTTCTTAGGGGTAAAAAGTACTAGTTTAGTTTGTTTTTTTCACATTTAGGGCAAGATGTTTGTTAAGCATTCAAGATTCAGTAGAGGGGAGGGCATTCTGGGTGATTTGCTGGAATTCAGAGCTGGAATTTGCAGTGCATATTATTGTAGAGATGTCAGCATACTGGATTAGTGAGCATTGTGGGAGTGTGGAGTGAAAGTTGTTAATAAAGATGCTAAGTAAGAGAGGACTAAGTATGGAGCCTTGGGGTACCCCTGTGGAAGTACTGAGGAAGGGAGAGTAAGATTTGGTGGATTTCTGCCTATTGAAGAGATAACTACTGAACCATTGTAGGGTAGGTGGGGAAATGTGGAGGGTGGATACTTTAGAGAGGAGGTTGGTGTGGGAAATGGTATCAAAAGCATTGCAGGGGTCGAGGAAAAGAGAAGCGATTATTTTGCCAGAATCCCATGCCCAGCTAACTGTTTCAAGTACTAAACCTGGCTTACATCTAATGTAATGCATACACCATGTATTGCATGTTTCTTAGCCACTGAAAACGGTCCTCAAACCATTCCATTTACCTATTTTTAAAAACTATACAAAGTGGGATTTATGCTAAATTCTGGACTGCATAGTCTTTTTGCTGAGGTATACGAGTATTAAAGGATCCAATTGGCAGTAAACTGATGACTTCAGCATAGCAAGTTTCTGTAGTTTATACAGGTAATCCTGACTATCCCAGTGTTAGGAACCCCAGTTTCGTCATGCCCATGGTGGTGAATGGCTTGTCAAAGAAAGTGGCTACATTGTATCCTTACCCACTCACATGGTAATGGATTTGACCATTTCCTGACCAGATGATGGGGAAAAGTGCAGAATATTTAATGATGGGAGCTGATCTTGCCTACTGTTTTCACTTCTGTATTTATTGTTCTGCAAATCAAGGAAGTATCCTTAGTTTGGTTGGCTGTAATTTTCAATGAAGCTAAAGGCAGGAGCCAAGCATGCACTATGTCATGCTCTACACTTGCAACAAGATCCTATAAATCTTTGCACACACTAAGCTAACAAGAAATCCTAAAAGCATGAAAATGTTTGCCTGTTTGCAGGTAAGGTTACTTCATGTTATGTTAACATACATGTTTTATCCCACTGTCTACTTGCTAGAAGAGGCCTACATTCTGGGTTTGGTATATGCCTAAACATCTGTCTATGTCATCATTCTGAAGCCTTTTGTGCCACTGTAATTTACATTATGTTTTACAATCAATTTAACTGGTATTGCCCCCGTAGGTCTTAATACAGGATGGGATGGGACACCAAGATGGCTTGTGTGATTTTTTGTTTGGTATAGTATATCTGTGCCCACTTCTATAAACAGAGAAATGCTGTTGGAACAGATAATTATTGTGATTCTTAAAAGCTGATTTTAGACTTAAAATTACTTCTCAAACTTAATCTAAAACTAGTTTAATGACCTTAATAAGCTTTGAATGCAACTACAGACCTCTGGCATGATACTTGTACTATAAAGTAATACACATGTACTGTAGATCTGCCAAACTTTGATTTATCATAATAGCACTTCATTCATTCTTGGCAGCCAGGTAATGGGAATGCTGTATGTTGTCAGCAGTTTACCCTGCACCTATACCTGCTAATTACCTGTAGTATACTATGTGATTACCAAAGTACAGTATGCTGATGGTTGGTTGCACCCACACTAACTGGTCTTGATAATGTTGCCCTAGTCAAATCTTACCTCTTCTAAACACCTGCATTGTGCTCATGATTACACTGATGCTTTGTGACCAGCCCACCTGCCTGAAAAGGACCAGCACGATTGCCTTGTAGGATCAGCTGTCACTGATAAAGCAATCTAATGTGACACTTTACAACAGACTGGTGCTGGAAAATTAGATAAGCAGGTTTCTTTTTGAAACTGTCTGTATGTACCATTCTTAATTTTCTCTCACTTTAAAAACTCTGAAGAATTTAAAACTTCCCAGTACAGCAAGGTACTCTCCAGTATAGAGGCCAACGGGAATATCTTAGTAACTTGCTTTAGATAAAGTGTAAAGAATGTATGAGGGGAAATTAATTTTTATATTGATATCCCAGTACAGTTGTGTTAGGGGCCCCTCTAGGGTGATATCTGTCCTCACATGGAGCATACAGCAGGATGGAAACTGACTCCAGTAGTTGAGACCAAACAGTACAGGATATCTGACTGAGAGCATCAGAAGTCAAAATGATCCTTGTAACAGTCATCAGAGACACAAAGTTCATTTTAACTGGAGGACTGACCAGTACATGGAATATATTTAAAAGACTGAGTCCAGTATCCTAAAGCTTGCTGATAGCAATTACTGGATCTTTGGTCAGAGGCTTTATTTAAACTTATAGTTAAAAAGGAATGCAAATTTCATAATATCAGGTCTTCACATCTGAAAAGTAATAGAATATCCTAAAGATGTCATTGTCCCCTGGAAGTGGCAAAACTGAAGCAGTTCATTAGCAGACAAGCTTGAAGCATTGAAACTGGTCCAGAAAGAACAGTCAGCAGAAGCAATAATACGTCCTTTATTAGACTACAGCTCACCAACAAACAAAACAGGAGTGTATCTCAGAAAAGAATTAAGCGCTTTCATCCACCATTATGTGGACTTCTTCAGAATCTGAAGAATCCTTGTTTGTTGGTGAGCTTTAGTCTAATAAAGGACGTATTATTGCTTCTGCTGATGGTTCTTTCTGGACCTGAAGGATATTGTGTTGCCTTGGCGTTCTTTGATTTATTATTTAGCATTGAAACTGGGCAATTGAGCTACTCTGGAATTCTGATTTTTTTTTTGCATCATGTTTGCAGAAACTTTTGCTTATTCCACAAATGCTAAATTTGCAGGCAATTACTATGTAACCAAACAAACATCAGAAAGGTCTCATACTATATGTTAGCTAGCTATAGAATTCCCATTGACAAAAGAAAGCCATAACACCTATCTAGAGAAACTAGATTCACTCAGTATTAAACCCAATACCATTTTCCTAGGTGATCCAAATTATTCAACTATAGACTGGGAAATCCTACACAAAATTTCCACCAGTGCACAAGCACAGACATTCCTAGACGTTTTCAGCACAAATGTGCTGAAATAATTAGAGTAACGACTGGGGTGAATAAGATTGTGCATCTTATCCTTACTAATATGGGAGCATCTTGCACCATTCCTTGTGTAACTTCATCACTTGCTAATTCTGACCATTAATCAGTCTCCTTTGAAATAAAACTGAAGCCAGAATCCCTTCCATCCAAGGAGCCTTTAGAAATTTCTTTAAGACAAGCTATTTGCTCCTAACTGATGCATTGGCACACTTCAAATTCCCATCAAACCCAATTAACTCCACTGAAAATACAGAAATGTACACCACTGCACTATACCAGCATATAAATATCTGCTCAGATGTAACTGTCCCCTGAAGGAACAGGTGCAGGGCAAACCCAGAAACAAACCCAAGTGGTGGAACCATAATATCAACAAACTTTATAATACCGGCACAGTGGTGCAGAGGTAAACATTGTCATCTCACAGCGAAGGTGCCTTCTGTATGGAGTCTGCATATCCTCCCTGTGCTCGTGTGGGTTTTCTCTGGGTACTTCTGTTTCCTCTCACATTCTAAAGACATGCATCTGGAGCATTTCTCCAAGGGACACTGGTGAAAATAGGCTCCATCCTAAATCGGACTTTCCCGGTCAACAAATGTTAAATAAATAAAAGGAAAATAATTTTAAACAAAAGTTAGAGTAATTCCCAGAATGTTAGAGCTCTCATTACTGAAATATACAAACAAATCAGGATCTTAATAAAACCCACCAAAGCCAAGTTTGAGCCTATAATAGCTACCCAAGCTAAAGATAATCACAAGGCACTTTTTAGAAATGTTCATAAACTCAAAATCACAATGTAGCAATGCACTGAGCTGACTGTGAATGATTATAGCTACACTGAGGCTGAAGATATAGCCAACCCTCTGGCAGATAAATTTTGCTCTAACTTTACCCCTTTCTACTCTCAAGTCTGTCCATCAGAATATAGCTGGAGGTGAGCCATTTTCAGGTATCACACAAGACCTAGTCCTAAAACTGCTTTCAAAACCTAAAACAAACTACATTCATGGGTCCTGACAATATCCCTGCTTGCACCTTAACATGAAGCACAATTTAGCTATACCTCCAATGACACTGTTCAATTTCAGCCTCCATACAGGATTTGTACCAAAAGGGTGGAGACTAGCTACAGTCATTTCCTTGCATAAGGTAGGACCTTCCACAGACTCAGGCAATTAGAGAGACCCACAAGTCTGACCAGCCTTATATACAAAGCCATGAAAAGACTTGTGGCATTAATCAAACAGGACATGGGGAACCCCTAAACACTGGACCCATCTCAGTTTGGATTTCTCAATGGCAGATCATGTTTACTCACACTTTTTTTTCTGAAAAGGTCACCAAAGCAATGGATGAAAGCAAAACAGTACACACTACATATCTTGATCTGGCCAAAGCTTTTGACATGATTCCCAACTTGGGGATAGTAGAAAACTAAATAAACTCGGAGTAAACCCCTATGCCACCAACTGGATTGCCAGCTGGCTCACAGATAGGATGCAATTAATCAAAATAGTAGAAGTTACCTCTACAAAGAGACCAGTCACCAGTGGAATACCCCTGGGTTCTGTACTGTTCCTCTCAATCTGTCCTAGGACCTCTCCTGTTTGGCATCTACTTTTCTAAAGTAAAAGCTTATACCAAAGGGCTGTGGTTGATTAAGTTTGCAGATGACTGCAAGCTAGGAACAGTCACTGAAACCCCAAATTACTTGGCTATCCTGCAACAAGGTTTGGTTCAAATGAATTACTAGTGTCAAAATCATGGTCTGAAACTAAATGCCAAAAATGCATTGTTATATCCTTTTGGAAGTCATATACCCCAGGAAAGTACCACATTGACAATATGCCGCAAAGATTTGACCCATTTCAGGATTTGGGAAATTATGTGCACAGTGACCAAACTTTTGACCAACATGTGTCTATTTTGTAAGAAAGTATTTCTATATTGCACAGCTTATAAACAAAAGGATTATGTCTAGATCTAGGGATGCTATTGCCTCCCTTTACTCAGCCCTCATTGAGTCATTCATTGAATATAATGCCCCCTTTGCCATGTATCTGTCCAGACATATGCAACAACTGGAATGCCCACAGAGGTACCTTGCTAAATGTATACAAGGCCTAAACATGTCCTACATGGACCACCTCAAAGCCCTGTCAAAATACTCTGTATCCTACAGACTACTAAGAGGTGAACTGTGTCTGGCATACGAGGTATCCTCCAACCCATTACTGCTGGATTTACTGCAGATTAATAATTCAAATGGCATCAGAAATACTTGGTCTAGGAATCTAAGCCTCTTCTGCAACATCAACTGAATGGTTTGAAGGGACAAGTATATTTTGCAGAGGACACCTCAGCTTTGGAACAGACTCCCCATCCACATAAACAAAGTTCATTGCTGTCCATTTTCAGGTTTAACTTAGATCTTTGGATGGGAAAATAAAAAACTTACCCCAGGACTACCCTAGATGTAGCTCCAAAATACTTCTTCCCATACATCTGTCCTTCAGATTATGTATGGCATGATCCCAGTTATTGTAGGGGTAATATATAATTATTATTGACCATAGGATGTGTAAAGCCAATATATAACCAAATGGGATAGGTTATGTTGAGCACAAAAAGGGAAAGTAACTAGGTTTAAAATGGCTGGCAAGGGGAGCTACCCTAGCACTTGTCTATGACCCTACGCACCATAAAATGCATTATTGGACTGCAATCTAAGTATGGAGCTATGGAATGGGGTGTGAACAACGTGTTTGAATAATGCTGCCATCTTCTTTTTTTTAAACTTTGTTTGAGCTACTTGAATTTGAGTAGTGGTTTGAGGACTTATAAAACAGTACTGCCTGCGTTGGCAATCTCTTTGTCCAAAGAATAATGTCCAACTTGACAATTGATAAAACTAGAAAGTTTTTACACTGGAGACTTAAATTACAATAATTCATACCAATAAAGGATTTTTTTCTTTACTTCTCCCCATGCGTTTCAAGATATAAAATGTGGTGGTCTTGTCATAGTTAAATTATGCCCCTGCCTTTTTGGTTAAAACTATCACAAAGGTAAGCCAAATAACCAGGAAACAATTTTGGCTGGTGTTCTAAGGTGGTTGCCAGAATATGCCTTTAGTCTGCAAGTTGAGACTAAAGCAAAGCCTGCAAAATTAGAACATCTATTCTCCTAATATTGTATAGGGAAAATGGATTCACTGATGTACATTACTGAATTGTTTTGATACAAACCACTGACACTGTAGTCTTGCCTATTCCTATCACAACTTGGCTCTGAGAAAGAAGGCTTAAAACAATTTACTAGACAATAGTCTACATCTAGGAATTCTCTTGGATATAACATTTGTCCTAAAAATCCCTTGGCATTCTGACCTTTTAAATGTGTCTGGCACATTAGTGATGGTTTATTTTCCACAGCAAATATCTTCCATTCTTTGTTAAAAAAAATACCTATGTTGCAATGTCCACTCAAAGGTTGATGGAAAATGGCCTCTAATAAGGCACTGTTCAAAACTGGAAGGCTGCAAATTGAACGTCTCCTAGTAATCTAGACTTTATTGATTAGAAACTCACCAAATTTTCTGTAAGAATAACCTGTTTTTCAGAATACTTGTGTAGCATGGATTATATCAATGATTTTGAGTTTTATTTTGTCTTGTATCTTCCTGGTTACCAGGAAAGCTATATCCATTAATTAAGGACTACAGTCTTAACTGTTTAAATGGTACTTATTAGCATTAGATAATCTCTTTCAAATTTGACTTCACAAATGGTTGTTTGGAAGATACAAATGGGATATGTAACAACTTCACTCAAAGAAACATGGAGAATAAAAAGAAAGTGAGCACCGTGTAAAGCATGTCACACTATAGTATGGTATGGTTGTCATTTTATAAGCAGGGCTTTATCAGAACAAAACTTTCAAATGTTAAATATAAAAAAGCAGTTAGTAGGCCATATATTTCATGAACCCACAGTGACATTGTGGTATGATAGTACTTGAACCTACAATGACCTTATAACCGAGGTCCTGCCTGAGAGTAAATATGCCTAGTCTTAACGTGCAATAATACAAAAACAGTGAGGACACAATACTTGAGGGAAACTAAAAATGTTAATGCTGAAAGTCTCCTTAGCATTGTTGAAACTGTGTTAAAGCATGCATCTTAAGAACACTCTGTACAGAAACACATTAGTTTAAGCCATTGGGAACACTGGCTTTCAACCTTAGCCACCTTACATACTGCCTGTATTTAATGCCTGCTTTCCATGGCCCTCCTCTTAGATTAACTAGTGCACTTTGTACCTAAAACATGATCTTCTAATCTAGAGAGGAATTTCTATATTGGAAGTCCCAAAGAACATCTTTCTCATACCTTTTAGTGTCATAACAGTGCATGTATATCCGTTTATTTAGAAATCTGTTTGTGTCCTATCTTAAATGCAAGACATGGCCCACTTGGCTAAATATTGCACCTTTGTTCTTCCATATAGTTGGTCTGCCTTAGAATTTTTGGTTAAATTAGTAACATTACATTATCTATAGTGACCATATTTATAGGTTCCATTTTTAGTCCTTGCCTTATGTTTAGACTCCTTGTCATAGTATTTCTGCAGCTTTTCTTTGATATTGAAATTACACATAAAAACAAAAGATGGTTAATATTTTAAGTTACTATGTAAGCCTTGAAATTAAGAAAAACAATTTATTTTTATAAATTATTTAATGCTATTTGAATCCATATTAAAATAAGGCTGTATTGCCTCTTTTCAACAGGAGTGCACATTTTCTGTGTGCACTTTCATGATCTCTTCCATAATTTGCAATAATGTAATGGATATCTTCTCTGGATAAACATCCCCATTAAACAGCCATTTGATCTCACTTTTCTGGTACAGTTGTAACCACTCTCACCATCTGGCCCTTTACTGTAATAGGTCTCGAAGAACAGGAATTACAGCTGGTGTAAGAATTTGCCTAGCATTTTTCTCTGATACAACTAATATATGTGATATAGTTAAAAATAACTGGCATATTTTAAAAGTGGATTATAGGCTTCAACATTTAATAGGAGATGCTCCTTTTTTCCTTTTAAGAATAGAAAAATGCTGAAATGTACTTCATGCTATAATCTCTAAGACACAGGTATGAATAAATCTCAAAGAAAAGGCACATTTAGTTGTAGGACTTGCACCATTTGTCCATATATAGAGAAAAAATAACTTATTTAAACATCCAATTACTGGTAAGGAATATCGATTAAATTTGTATGCAGACTGCACAAATAAAAACTTGATATATTTTACTAGATGTAAGTAGTGTCCAGCCTAGTATGTTGGTAAAATGAATTTGTCATGGGGAAAGAATAAGAGAACACTGGAGTGACGTAAGGAGATGCTTACTCACAAATGCACTAGCTAAATATGTTAGGATAAATAGTAGTAACCATGTATTTATTTTTCAAAGTGTTAGTTTGTTCACCCTACTAAATGTCTTGGTGATATTAAGAATTTAACGGAGGCTTTAGAAATTAGATGGATCATTCATTTGCAGTCTGATAAATTTATGACATCAACATTTATATGGGTATTCCACCACAGTTTTTCAACTTTCTATATTTATTGCTGGTTGGGACTGTCTTATCAATACACTGATTTAAGTGGGAGTAGAAAGCAGAGGCACAGGTCAGCCATTTCAACAGTGGGAACCTTAAGAGGAGGATTATAGCAAACATGAAGGGAACGATTTACTCCAAAAGCCAACTAAGAACTAAAAATCATTTGGAGCTGAACACAACTTAAAACAAACTGCTCTTAAAAAAATGGTTCAGCCGATTGCTGCGCCATTAATCTATCTTCAGTTTCCTTCACACAAATAAATGGTTCCAAATGTTTTGTATATGATCAGTTGGACAGACACTACCCTATTTTGTCATTACCTGTTAAACTATCCCCTGCAGAAAGATGGGAAGAATTTCTAATGATTCCTGCAAGTACTATCTTTTCTTCCTGAACACAAACCACTGCATCCCCTTTATATTGCCAGCAGTGGCTCATCACTATATCCTTAACTCTAAGGCTCCAATCAGTGTGCATTCTGATGCTTCTTTCCTGGTTTGTATCTGTACTTCTGGAACACCATGCTTGTTACATAAGGAGTTACCACACTGTCACATGTGTTGGTATGATCCACACTCCAGCTTTAGGATTAACATCAGCTTTGAAGTTCTTTGGCATTATTGGATTGGCACAGAATGAGTACTTAATCTAGTCTAATTTTAACAGACCACAGGAAAAGGGCTACCTTTCTCTCTCTCATCACTGACTCTGCTCCTCAGGCACTGGAAACCCCTGGATACATCAGTTCTTAAGACCAGAAAAGAGACCAATACAAATCCTACAAGCTCAGCTATGAAAACTACAAGACATGATCAGCAGCATTTTCAGCTCCATCCTGTGCTACTTGGGATTTAGATGTTCGGGTTATTTAACTTGCTTTATGGCCCAGTCCTTTAACTAAGCGTGTTTCTGGCATAGCATGCTGGCTAAGGAGCCAAGGTGGGATTTTTTTTTTTGCACTATTGTAACTTGATTCTGCAATTTGCTCATTACCCTTAAAAGATGTATAGCAAAGGCCCTTATCACTTAACCTACGTAGAACAGGAGAACTGTTCTTAATCCATGAATTGAGCTATAAACTCCAGCAGTATATACATAAAATTAAATTGCAACACTTTTTTAAAACTTCCTGCAACTGACATCTATAAAATTAAAAGCAAGCTTTTCCAAGTCACTTACATGCAGGAATATGTATGTTGTAAGCATACACCTCTTCTCATCTCTAAAACAAGAGAATGTCTTGATTAGCACAGGTGTGGCTGTTTATCTTGAAATCTGTAAAACCTGCTTGGCAGCTTTAAATAGCTCAGTAAATGTGACGACAGAAATTTGATTAGGTTACTTTATGGGTAGACGTTTGACCCAGTAACTTATAGTCATACCCATGCTAGCACGTTTCTGGAAGTTGTAAGGCTCTTCCCTCCCAGGTTTTTGTCATGTTATGGACCTTTTCCAAGTTTGTCCAAACTCTTCCTTTTCTTGAAGCATAGTTAATAGTAGAAGTTGCATAGTGAATAGTTATAACTAAAAAAATATCATAAACCTGGCAACTGATCCTGAGCACCAGAATCAATCCAATGAGCCTTTCTTGCATGTAGCCCATACTTCCTATATGGCAGCTAAAGACATTAGTAATAATGCAGGTCACAAGTGCACTGCATATTATTTCGCAGTACCTTAAGATAATCAAATGTCTGCTCTTTTGCTACCTGCAGTCAGACCACTTGTATCTTTTTGTTCAGTTTAGTCAACTATTTAACTCTCATAGGATCATACAAAGTTACTAAGTTAATGGCCATAGGGCCCTTACAAGCCTAGCCAAGTTCTGCCCTTGTTTTCATGATCAGCACCTATTGCCCCTGTCAAAGAGAGACCCAGGTAAGAACCCCCTAGGGTGAATTCATGAATATCCATCCAATTGTCCAGATTACACTTGAAGAGGGCCATAAAGGTGCTCTGCTTGACACGAATTTGGAGTGTGTTCCACAGATGAAGTAACCTCTGGGAGACAAATCTGTCTCATCAGCAGGTTCTATTAATGTCACATAGCAGGTTAAGGTCTTTATAGTGAGCAACTCATGAGCATGAACAATATAGAATGCCCTTTTTACCATTGTGGAGACATGGTGATCAAAGGCAAGGTTGCTGTCAAAATGTGTGCCCAGGTCTCTCACTACTGAGTACATGCTTAGGGTGTTTCTACTGATGTGATAGTTAGCAAGAACATTGGTCTTACTGAAGGGGATGATGATACTTTTTTTTTTTTTTTTGCATTGAGTTTAAGGCTGTGACTTTGGTAACAATCATTTGTTTGTGTTAGACCCTCCTGCATGATGTTTACATTGTTTGAGATTATATGACCATTCCCAGTTTGCAGTTGTCAGTAAACTTTTGTCAGCCACAGACCTTTATTTTTTGCTTGTACTTTGGAGAAATAGATTCCAAAGAGTAGAGGTCCCAGGACTGATCCCAGTGGAACATCACTGTTTATGGGTCTGCTGTTGGAGGTGGATTTCCATATTTTGACTGTATGGGTCCTACTGGTGAACCAGTTAGTGACCCACCTAATGATATAAGGATTGATACTTGCTGGCTGAGTTTGTCAATAATGCCTGAATGGGGAATAGTGTCAAAAGCCTTGAACAGGTCCAGGTAGGCTATATGCACAGTTTACTCCTCATCCAGGGCTCTGGTAACTATCTTGAAGAAGTCCACCAGGTTTAACAGGCATGATATCCCTTTGACAAATCTAAACTGAGTAGGGTCAAGTGTTTGGAGATTACCTATATCTTTGTTAAGGTCCAGAATGATTTGCTCTATGGCCTTGCAGATAAGGCTAGTCAGGCTAATAGGTCTAAAGTTCTTGGTGTCAGTGGAAGTACCAACTTTGTGTAAGGGGGATAACTGTGGTCATTTTCCATTCAGCTGGGACAAAGCCAGTGCTTAGACTATGACTGAAAAGAATATCCAGTGGTGTTGGTAATTCTTGTTTGAGCCCATGTAGGATGCAACCTGGGATGTTATTAGGTTCCATAGATGCTGTGTTTTTGGCCATAGAGAGGGCATTTACGACCTGATCTCTAGAGATACAAGGTGGGGGAACAGGTGAAAGGAATGTCATTGTGTATGTGTGGTGAGAACACGGGAGTGAAGTTTGCTGTCCACAAGCTCAGTGTATGGGGTATTAACTACCAGTTCAGGTCTTAGCTTTTAGGCTATGAATGTAACTAAAGAATGCCTTATGGTTGTACTTGGTTGAGTACACTAATTTGGATTAATAGTTTGCTTTGGAGGACTTCACAAGAAGTCTTATTTGCTTGTTTAAGATGAGGATGTAGTGTTTCCAGTTTAGAGCATGCTCCCTCTTACTTTTGGATAACAATTTTATTGTAAAGCCTGTTAATGGCAGTTGTCCACCAGGCAGATTTGCTCTTCCTTGAAGAACTTGTTTTGGTCATATTGGGTATGGCCCCAGCAATGCAGTTATAGAGGTATTTGAATAAAGCATTGGTGTAAGGTTCAGCATAGTTGCCAATTCCATCTGAGAGAGGAGGTGCAATGAAGCTATTTATACTATCCCTTAGAAGGATATAATATGCTTTGGAGAAGATTTTTAGTTTGGTTTCTGCTGGGGGTCTGGTGTAATAGTTACTTTGAATAGCACAGATTTGTGGTCAGATCTGACAAGGGAAGGCCTCAAAGTGAGGGTGCTACAGAGGTCAACTATATTGGTAAGCACCAGATCCAAGATGTTGGGGTGTTCACCAGCTGTTCCAGGGTGTTGGAGTTAATAAACTCTTGGAACCTTTGGGGAAGTGAGTTTGAGCATGAGTAATTTACCCAGTGAATGGATGGGCAACTAAAATCACCCAGAACCATGGTGTTTGGAGGTATCCTGATGGATTCCAGTAGATATAGGTAGGCAGAGTGGGTGTCGTGAATAATAGAGGGGGTCCTGTAGCTGGCAATGACTTGATTAGATGTTCTACCAGCAGTTAGATGCACCTGAAGTGTCTCCAGCAAATCTGGAGGTGTATTTATCTTTAATGAATATTGATACACTGTCTCCTTTAGTTTTCATGCCTTCCATTCGTGGTTTGAATGTGTGGTAGAAGGTGTAACCTGGTATAGCTGGGGTGCTGTCCACAGCCTTGAACCAGGTCTCCGTAACTGCACAGATGTTAGCGTCTTCCAAGGTGAGGACTGCTTCCAGTGAGTGCAGTTTCATGCTAAGACTCCTAGTATTTACCAGCATTAACTTGAGGTTGTTTTTTGAAGACATTTTTATGTCAGGGAATTTTGTCCTTGTGACATTGCCTAAAAAGGCACTATGTGGGTGGCAAGAGCCTTTGCCAGTAGCCGAAATCCCAGGGGTGACAGATGCAAACCATCTATGACAAAGAATCAAGGTCTATCAATCATGTCATCCCAGGCTGACAGAAACTGGATCCCCTTAGAATGGCACCAAAAACTAAGCCAATTATTGAAGTCAATGATTTTCTGTTTATATTGTGGTATCATCCTAGGCAGGGGTAATATGCTGCTCAAGGCTAGGGACATAACTCCCTGTGACGGTTTACTATTAAAATTCTGAAAGTCAAAATAAATTTCGAACCTAAATGTCAATGATTAATGTCGAATCTGCAGATTTACGACTGTTCAGTTAGTCGTAAATCTGCAGTCATTGACGAAAATGTCAAATTTGACATTTTACGGCGATTAACAACAATGCCACCCTTGCTGTAAATCCAGAACTCCTACATCTAACATCCCATTTATGCAGGGGGGCAAGCCTCCTGCACCCCCCCACACCCCCTAACTGTATATTCCAACTCAGAGATTGCACTACAGTGAGGAAAAGGATGCATTTCCCTAACAACCACACTGTACTGCGATCTCTTTACATCCCTTCAAACGTTTATATTTGCAAATGCACAGGGCATTCGCAAATATAACATTTGAACATTTAGAATGTACTCATATGAACTATTCAAACATCTGTAGTTTGAATAATTCATAGGCGTACATTCCAACAGAGATTTTAATAGTAAACCGCCTGTGACACAATCTGAGAGCTCAATCATGCCTCTCCATGTAATACTGGAAGGAACATCTCAGGTTGTTCACACCAAACTGTACTATGACAGAATCATAATGGTACTTGCTGTTGAGAGACTTGAGTGCCTGAGTGATCTGACAAATACTACTTGAGTGCCTGCTGGATTTGACAAATCCTGGCACCATTAAGACAGCTGACTGTGACTTTCTCCTTGTTCAGCCTGGTAAGGGGGACATTTGTGTGTCTCACTATAGAGTCTGCTATGACTAAGAGATTTGGAGTGGATCTGCATTTCTTTATGGGCTTTAATGGTGAGACACTTGTGCTTGTGTCATTTTGTGAATTGTGTGCTTTGGGTGTTATGGCTGGTTTAGGTTCATGTACGTGTTTTGGTAGGTCGCTGATGTTTAGGTAGATTTTTTGCGAGTACCTCTGCATATGTTGGTCTACGTGTATGCAAATAAGTAAAATGAACAAACCAAGCAGATGAACAGTAATTACAGTTGTACCACTTTGGTACATAGATTTTCATTAGATATGCTACCTCCACCATTGCACAGGTATTAAACTTTCCTTGCGGTTTGTCTACAAGAAAATTGTCTACATTATTTCTTGGCTGTACAGCCATTGTTCCTTTTCTCACTACATCTGTATATGTCAGACTTCTGTTTACATGTAGGGATAGCCAAGTATACATACGCTAACTTAAAGGGGCAGCAAATATCCCAGTAGCATTGCATCCCAAAATATAGGGGTACAAATAACCCAGCAAAGGATTTACAGGGAAATAACCTACTGTTAGCCATTTAAAGTCTAAACAAATTTGTTTAAAGGGTCTGCAAGAGTACACAAATCATGCCTGACCGTTTTAGCTAGATGCAACAAGGCAAAAAAAATACTAGCTAAACCTCAAAAATGGCATTTCCCAACTATAGTTTACATGGGTTTCATATTGTTTGCACAACAAAACAGGTCAATCCTGCCCAGAGACGACATCTGCAGTAATGCGTCTATCACTCTATCTTTTCTAATGACTGTTCAGTGAGTGCAGTGTAATGATGAACGCTCCAGCAAGTTTTTTTTTTTTTTGGGGGGGGGGGTATAAACTGGAGATGAGTGAGAATGTTGAAGCTTGAACATTCTGGAAATACTTCCATAATCTGTAAGTGGACCTCTCCTCAAATCACTGTTATTTCAAGGCTGCAGGTAATAGCATTAAAGATGGAGAGAGGCTTTGGGACCAACCTGGAGTCATGGCCATTATGCTGTTTTAATACACCATGTTAAGCATGTGAGCTGCTACTGACATTCATGTAGTTCATTTTGGTTTGCTTGCCCGCCTTTTGATTCCAAGCATGACAGCACTCCTCGGTTACCAATGAAGAATGGAGTGTGGGCAGGTCAAAGTAAAATGCTGGCATTGATGTGGGGTGTGTGTTGGCAGGCTGAGGTGAAATGGTGTGTGTGTGTGTGGGCAGGCTGAGGTGAAATGGTGTGTGTGTGTGTGTGTGTGTGTGTGGGCAGGCTGAGGTGAAATGGTGTGTGTGTGTGGGCAGGCTGAGGTGAAATGGTGTGTGTGTGTGTGGGCAGGCTGAGGTGAAATGGTGTGTGTGTGTGGGCAGGCTGAGGTGAAATGGTGTGTGTGTGTGGGCAGGTACATCTCACAGAATATACTGTGTGTGTGGGCAGGCTGAGGTGAAATGGTGTGTGTGTGTGTGGGCAGGCTGAGGTGAAATGGTGTGTGTGTGTGTGTGTGTGTGTGTGTGTGTGTGTGTGTGTGTGTGTGTGTGTGTGTGTGTGTGTGTGTGTGTGTGTGTGTGCACATAGAAGGGGAATAGAACCTCTTCTGCAACATTAACAGAAGTCCTTGGCAGGGCAGGTACATCTCACAGAATATACTGCTGCTATGGAGCATATTGCACATCCATGTAAAACAAAGTTCATCCCTGCCCATATTGAAGTGCAACTTGCATCAATGGATGGGGAAACAACAGTAAAGGGGTAGTCCTGTGGTAAATTTTCTAATGAACAGAGAGAACTCCTAAATGCTCTATCCCATGCATGGGCTCCACAAATTTATCTATGGTATGATCCCAGTTATTCTCATCAGGGGTAATATATAATTATTGACAATGGGATGGGTGAGGCCAGTCTCTAACCGAATGGGATAGGCTAATTTCATCATAAAAGGGGAAAAATCACTAGGCTTAAAATGGCCCACAAGTACCTTCCTTATGATCCTATAGACTGAAAGGCTACTATAAAAATGCTATTTTTCTGAATTTTCAGCTTCTGCACCAGCCTCACATTGAGTTCTGAGAGACGTGCAGGATGTAGACCCCAGATGCTGGGGGGCCAGCTATGTTCCTCCACCAGTTGAGTTCCGAGAGACATGCAGGATGTAGACCCCAGATGCTGGGGGGCCAGCTATGTTCCTCCACCAGTAGGTGGTATGGCTTATGCTTACCACATATGTATCCAGTTGTTCTATAGCCACTATTAAGCAGCATAAGTTTCAATAGGTTCCAAAAGTATGTTCATGTTAAAGGTTTCAGTCTGTTCTGAAGTACATTATGAAATTGTGCGACAACTAATGTTTTTTTTTCCATGAGGATTTACCCGATATTGAATTACCATGCCTTTGTAAGCCTACTTTGAACTGTATGTTAAAGGCATTGGTTTGGATAGTTGACAATAAGTCTCCATAATCCAAAATATTATGAGAACTTAACTTTGTTTAGGCATGGGTATGGCCAAGTACACCTCTCAACCTACAGCCTTTAAAGTAGGTACATCCCAGCTAAAGATATAAATATCTTATTAGCTTAAATGCTGAATAATAAATAGCACATAACTCTTGCTGCTTTAGTAGCAATGTGAGATGCTATTCAAGCACATTTGTAAGAAAGCAGTGATAAAAATTGGGGAAGGTAAGCACATAATCAAAGAGTGTAAAGCTGTAGACTTGAACGAACTGTAATGCGAAATTATACTACATATCATTAGTATTATTATTAATTTGCTTCTGAAAAAGGGGATATTTTTAGACAGTGTTCTTTAAATTATTGGTGATACTAATACATTGGTAAGGTAAGCTTGGTCTAGTTTTATGTATACATGACACCTTCATAAATCACCTATGATGGGGGGATATGAAAAATTGGTGAATGGGTAAATTAAGCAATAAAATAAAGACCCCTCCAAAAGTGGATACATCATGTGCAGAGGTAACTATGGCTTGAAAATAGGAATGTTTACCAAAATGTAGACAGCTGAGATGTCAGTGGCTACAGCTTTGAAAGCTGCATACAGTCAGGCAAACTTTTAATATAAAAGGGTAGTCTTTCAGAGGTAGAAACCAGTAAATATCCAATGCTAAATTGTTCCTGACAGGCCTGCTATGATCACCAGTTTGTCCTGTCCAAATAGTCTACCGTAATTACCTGCTTCTGTCAGCCAACTGACTTCTCTAGACAAACATACTATAAAGAAAAGCTAAAAGAATAGTAAACCCATTTTCCTTTTTTCATTGACTTTTTTCTGTTTCTGAATTAAAACTGGGCCATTTTTTGAATATTTTCTTCTGGCTGGAGTCTCTCCTCTGCTTTTCAGATGGATACATTTTCTTTTTCCTAGGAAAGGACTTGTATAAAAGAATTGTAACGGCACTGCCTGTGAGACCCCACTGTAGCCAGTCTCCATGTAGCTTTTATGCCTAGCCGATACCATTTAATTTGCTTTTAGAATTATCATTTTACACCAGCTTTGTGACCATAATCTATTGCTCCCTGATTTAACTGCCCCTCTGATTAGTAGCTATAGTTCCCAATGTATTTGACTTGGCCTGTTTTATGTATATAGCCCCCTCCTCTTTAGCAGCCATATTTAACTCGCCAGTTAATCAACTTGCTTTTGCATGTCTAGTAAACTGCAATAAAGATAACATGACAGTGTTGTAGGTAATGAAGCATGCACATCCTGTAAACTCCAGGCATTCAAATTTAAGGGAACAACTTGTGTAGAGCAAATATCCCATAGCCCTTCCCATAACAAAGGGATACACCTGAACCCTTTAAAGAAAGTTCAGTGGATTGTCTTTACCATGTGAAGATTCTGAAATGGTAACATTGGTTGTTGACCTCTGTTTCTGGATATTGGACTTCTTTGATGAAATTCAATATGAAATAAGTCAACGAAGTTCATCACAAGCATATCTATATTTCTAGAGAAACAGCATCATATAATGTGTTTTGAGGACTGGATTCAGAAGTTAGTTCACAACCTATAGATATTCTGCTCTATGGTTGCTAATACAGATATGCCCTTATGGGTTCCCCATTATTTTGGGCTCTGCCCAGAACTGAGCAATGATTTTGAGGTATGAATCTCATTCACTTTCCAGAACATTCCAGCCCATTGCCACATATTTTTGCTATTTTGCTCATTCAGGTAAATCGCTAAATGTTACAGTTGGGCAAAAATGCAGGACATTAGCATCTCCTAAATATTATTCCTGACTTAATTTTATTTAATGTATCTGGTGTTAAATTAGATAAGTAAAAGTGGTACTGAAGCTATATTAAAATTAAAATTGCAAGCAACTAATTCACCAGTAGCATCACACTAGTAAAAACAGGAACATCACTTCAAACTTTGTAGACTGTGACATCAGATGGAATGGTTGGAAATGAGTAAAACATTAGGATAAATGTAAATATACTAAGTGCTTTTGTTACATTTATGTGCATAATGCATTCATGTAGGAGGGGCATCAGAAAGTGAGAGAGAGTAACATACAAAGGCTGAAATAAAATTGATTTGACAGATAATGTTTTGGACTTCATCTTTAAGCATTATATATGTGCTTAATGTGGTGAGCTTTAAACTGGGAGTGAGTAAAGAGCAAGGACTATCTGTCTAGTTGTGGGGATAGTCAGAAAGAGGATCTGACCTCTAAAAATGCATTGCTATCTCAACAATTCAATCCAGAAGTAAGAGTGGGTTTTATGCTGCTGAGATCATTTCTGGCCTATCCTGCCCAGGCAGACAAAAGATTAGGAATTGGTTTCTGCTAGTGTTACTACTTGACTGACCTTTAAATGTTAGAGGCAGTTTGCAACACCTACTTCACTTATCGAACAAAGCTCAAATGATGTGGGTTGCAGAGAAGCTGGGATATTTATTTATTCTGAAACTTTAACACTTTGTTGGATGATGTAAAATATGTTTGAATGGTTTGTACTTTGCAGGGCAAGACATACAGCTTTAAGGCTGCCTGCAATTTAGTTTAAATGGTGGGGTGAAGTTAGGTGGAGGGGAGTTTGATTTGTCCAAGAGGCTACCTAGGGATCAGTGTTGCATCTTAGTACATAGCAATATGCCTATCCTCATAAGCTTCACTCTATAGTCCTATTTGATTGTCTCCATTGGACTCTTAGCCATACTATGCTCTTGGGTTATTACTGAAGAGGATTTGTACCTGGTAGGTTCACCATGGCATGAGCTGTGTAAGCAAGCCTCAATTAACAACTTATGGCTAAAAGAATAATGCCTTAAGGAAGGTATAGTTAAATAGCCAGCTCTTTTATTAGATATTCCTTTCTTGATGACATAGCATGTACTCCTGCTCTAAATTCTGAGTTCCCCTTGCATTTTTAGCCGTCTTACAGCTACATTTTTTTATGTAGTGCAGACCATTAGTTGAAATTAATGCAGTGAGCATTTATTACATGTTTAATGAGTGGTACTGCTCTCTTGCCAATCAACAAAATTTGACTAGTACACAAGTAAAGTTTGTCTTGCTCAACTAATCCTCTGTCGACGTACTGCTGGAAATGTGCTATTTAGTTGTACAACCATATTTACTTACTGCTATGATGCTCATCTCATTAAGATGAGAACTGTTGTTGGAAAGCCATGAAAGTGCCGATCGGCTTTGAGTACAGGTGGGGAATTGGGGTACATATGCAGGGGACCTATTGGCATAGCTTAGTAGAGTCACCATACCCATACTATAACAAAGTATGATATCACTGGTAATCTTGTACATACGCGGGGAAATCCACATTAAAAGAAAATGTTTGAAATATCATTTGTAGCTGTAAAATGGGAGTTTTGAAGGATAAACTGGCAAACCACACCAGTAGTTATTTCCTACAGAAAACTGCCAACTGTGTACTTGTAGTTATTTCCATTTTGGATGACTTCCCCTTTGACTTTTGTTTGAGTCGAATTCAAACACCCCATCTGAAAAATATTTGACAGTTTCATCCATTTTATTTCCAACCTGATTTTAGAGTTGCTTCCTCTGGCAATTGTAACTGGATGGCTAGGAAGTTTCTCACTTTGTGAGAAATGCTAGATTAGTTCACTATTAATGGTGTACCACTTCCTGAAATGCATATGCATTAATAGTGTACTGCTCTCTGAAACGCATTAAACACACTACCAGAAGGTTTTTTTTTTAATATATAGTCTGTAAAAGGCAGTCTAGTAGTGTGATGGAAATAACATCTATTGCCTGACAAAGGACTGTAACACAGATGCATGCTGCGCATGCTCTATAGAAACCTGGGTTTAATATTGCAAACTTCACCTAAACCCTCCCAGAACTACACTATTGTTCTTTATCCCCAAGTTAATGCCTCTTCTCAAAATATTCATCTAGAAATAATTTCCAAAACTGGGCTTCTGCTTATTACCATATATCCATTCTAATTTAACATACAGATCTACATTCTCAAACTTCTGTTTCATCCTATCTCTTCTCAAGCTCCCTCTATGCCTCTTCTCATCCTTCCTAACATTAAAATATCAATATGTATACTAGAACAATTCTACAACAAAATGGCAACACGGTCCACTAAGATGCCCAACTCCTCATCACCTAGACCTCAAACTTTAAAATTGCCTCATAACATTCTCTTTTCCAGTAATTGCCCTTCCCTTTACTTTCCTCTACAGTAGTACACTTGGTTCTATTTCTCCAAGTCTTTTGGGTTTCGAATACCATGACTGGAATGAACCCCTTCTTTGATCTACAGACAACTTGTCACCAAAATCATTTAAATCTGTTGGAGATTCAAACTTTCAGGCATAAGTGAAACATTATGAAATTCCATTCCCAGTACTATATGTCTTGCCACCAAATGATTCAAAGATCAGCTGAAAGATTGTAGACTTAACTCCCTGCTCTACTCCTGTGGTGTCTCTCTAATATCCAGTAATGCTTACACCCTTAATGTAACTGAAATAACTCTAGCCAGTGATGATACTTCAGTTGTGACAATTAAGTAGTATTTGTTTTTGTTTCTACCCCACTACATGCACTTGTAATTCTTTCTTCCCCTCTATCAATGTCTATTTATTCCTCCCCTCTATCAATGTCTATTTATTCCTCTTCTTCCATAAATATATACTCTTTTCACTTACTTATAGTATCTCTATACCCTACCTAACTCTATTCTACTTCTCGCTGATCCTACCACTACTGCTATCTAACTAGAGCTGTTATTACTCACCACATATAGATTAAGGCTCCTTCAACCTCCAAGCTACCCATCACTATCTGCTGGTAACATCTCTCGTCATACTGATATCTAGTCAACTGAGGCTTCAGCCTGACCCCTATCTAAATCTTCCCATACTTCTGTCTCAATCTCTTCTAAACCTCTGCTATAAAGACCCAAATATTCAGGGTTATTTACGATCTTACTCTGTAATCTTTCAGTTGATTTTTCTTTTGCTCATTTTTCCCTTCATTCAACAAAAGGTTAGATGCTACAAACCTGTTAGGTCCGTACTTTTTTCTGTGTAGATAACGGTCTACTTAGAATCAGTATTACATCTTCTGTTCATCAATTATTACAATGTGATTATTAGAGAGTGAATATTCTTATTTGTGTTAAATATACTATAAGCAAATCTATGTAAAATCAACTTTGTTAATGTATGTAAGACTGGAGCTTCAATCCACTGGAATGCTGAAAAGTGGCCATTTAGATCCATTTGGACTTTAAATTTATTTATTTCCATTTGTTCAGCAGGAAATACAATAACAACTTAACCCTCTCCTCTGATACATTGCTGGTATTTATAAACAAGATCCTACAGTTAGTAGAAAAGTTATCCAGATTAAATGTCCAGAGGTAAATGAGGTGCATGTGTAGATTAAATGTCCAGAGGTAAATGAGGTGCATGTGTAGATTAAATGTCCAGAGGTAAATGAGGTGCATGTGTAGATTAAATGTCCAGAGGTAAATGAGGTGCATGTGTAGATTAAATGTCCAGAGGTAAATGAGGCGCATGTGTAGATTAAATGTCCAGAGGTAAATGAGGTGCATGTGTAGATTAAATGTCCAGAGGTAAATGAGGCGCATGTGTAGATTAAATGTCCAGAGGTAAATGAGGTGCATGTGTAGATTAAATGTCCAGAGGTAAATGAGGCGCATGTGTAGATTAAATGTCCAGAGGTAAATGAGGCGCATGTGTAGCAAGTACAGAGGAATAAATATACATTAGTTAAGTTTACATTTTTTCTTTTTATGGAAATACATATTTTATTAATTTTTAAAGATGTTCAGATGTTATCACAACCTCCCAAGTAAGGCTGACTTTACACTGTGAATTGTATGCCTCTTAAAAGCAATTTCACAAGCTATGTTCCTGTGAGAGCAAACATTGCTAGTTGTGCTTATCTTGGGGTGGGGGTGGGGGACGCATGACATTCACATGCTACGGCCCTGCTTGCACTGCATCAAGTTATATAAATGAAGCAGTCTGTGAAGATTTTTTTTTTCCTAGTGTACTATGTTGTAAGGTCTGCTCTGATTCTGGGTTCACAAGCAAACGTTATCTTTAGCCTTGATTCTGTTCAGTGGGCATGGAAATCCATGAGGTGCACCTCACCAACTCATAAGGACTGGACAAAACTGCAACTATGTCAAGCTTGACATGACTGCAGTGTCTTCCACAGTTCTGTTCTCTCCACTTTCAGAAACACTAGCTTAGGTTAGTTTAGTGAAATACAGATCAAGATTTGATATTAGCCTAGTAGAGCTGTGTGAAGACTTTAGAACAGATATTTGGCATGGCCACATATGGAAATAAGGTGGAGACAAAAAGCTGCTGCTGAAGGAATGCAGAAGTCCAAGAAATGTCAAAAGAAAAGTGCAGGAAAAGGTGAGAGATAAAAGTATTTCTTTGCCTGGTTCATTTTTTTTTCTAATAGAGCAGTTGCAATATAAAAGAACAAGACATCAGAGGCAGTCTAACAGCTTATGGAAAGTTACTCCTATGGCACAAATTCATATTAGGTTGAAAAGTAACAAATCAATCATCATTTACAAGAGATTCCAGCACCAACCTGTTCACCAAGCCACAGGACATCAAAGACAGATGAGGGTAGTACTTCCAGCAGCTTATATGTGAAGAAATCCCAAGCTTTATGTTGCATGGAACTAGTTGTCACCCCCACACACACCATCCTTTTTCTGTTTCTGAATTAAAACTGGGCCATTTTTTGAATATTTTCTTCTGGCTGGAGTCTCTCCTCTGCTTTTCAGATGGATACATTTTCTTTTTCCTAGGAAAGGACTTGTATAAAAGAATTGTAACGGCACTGCCTGTGAGACCCCACTGTAGCCAGTCTCCATCTAGCTTTTATGCCTAGCCGATACCATTTAATTTGCTTTTAGAATTATCATTTCACACCAGCTTTGTGACCATAATCTATTGCTCCCTGATTTAACTGCCCCTCTGATTAGTAGCTATAGTTCCCAATGTATTTGACTTGGCCTGTTTTATGTGTATAGCCCTCTCCTCTTTAGCAGCCATATTTAACTCGCCAGTTAATCAACTTGCTTTTGCATGTCTAGTAAACTGCAATAAAGATAACATGATAGTGTTGTAGGTAATGAAGCATGTACATCCTGTAAACTCCAGGCATTCAAATTTAAGGGAAGAACTTGTGTAGAGCAAATATCCCATAGCCCTTCCCATAACAAAGGGATACACCTGAACCCTTTAAAGAAAGTTCAGTGGATTGTCTTTACCATGTGAAGATTCTGAAATGGTAACATTGGTTGTTGACCTCTGTTTCTGGATATTGGACTTCTTTGATGAAATTCAATATGAAATAAGTCAACGAAGTTCATCACAAGCATATCTATATTTCTAGAGAAACAGCATCATATAATGTGTTTTGAGGACTGGATTCAGAAGTTAGTTCACAACCTATAGATATTCTGCTCTATGGTTGCTAATACAGATATGCCCTGAGCAATGATTTTGAGGTATGAATCTCAATCACTTTCCAGAACATTCCAGCCCATTGCCACATATTTTTGCTATTTTGCCCATTCAGGTAAATCGCTAAACGTTACAGTTGGGCAAAAATGCAGGACATTAGCATCTCCTAAATATTATTCCTGACTTCATTTTATTTAATGTATCTGGTGTTAAATTAGACAAGTAACAGTGGTACTGAAGCTATATTAAAATTAAAATTGCAAGCAACTAATTCACCAGTAGCATCACACCAGTAAAAACAGGAACATCACTTCAAACTTTGTAGACTGTGACATCAGATGGAATGGTTGGAAATGAGTAAAACATTAGGATAAATGTAAATATACTAAGTGCTTTTGTCCGTTGCTTATTTTAAAACTGTCTCACTATGTTAAACTCATTTAACATAGCGAAACACTAAAAAAAAAGCAACGGAGATCTTGCTTTCTCCGTTGCTTTTGCCCACAGCTCTGATGTACTGCGCAGGCGCGCAGTACATCAGAACTGCCGCGGATGCCAGACATCTGCGGAAGGGCAGTAAACAGGCATTATACTATGCCATTATTTAAGAAAAGTAATAGTTTCTTTTCTTAAATAATGTCATGGTATAATAGCAATATATCGGGACCAAACCATGCCAACCGTGGGTAAATTTAGCATTACCCACACCCAGGCGTGGGTTATTGCTATATTAAAAGTTAACCCTTTTAGTTGGCTTTTTAGTGAATTCTTAATTGGATGATTATTTAATTGATCAAATGCATGTATTTAAGTGTATGCTTACCACCAGATAGATGTACTCTGAAAAGGCTTTTCTGTTACTTGTCCTTAATGGTATAAGAGTTTGAAGTTTTGCTGTTAACTTTAATTGCAGAAGTTTATTGCAGAAGTTATTTTTTATTTTAATAAGTCAGTCTGTGTATTCAACTGAGTGAATTCATTTAGCCTGGAACTTGTGGGGTGAGGTTTGGTTTGTTCTACAGTGTGGTGCTTCACCATTTACAAGAGATTCCAGCACCAACCTGTTCACAAAGCAACAGGACATCAAAGACAGAGGAGGGTAGTACTTCCAGCAGCTACTACATGAAGAAATCCCCCAATGGAATTGTACTACCCCACTCATAGCCCATGATGAAGGGGAGGAAGATCCACCCTAAAAGTAAGAAAAGAAGGGAATTAAGGAGTGTGATTTCTGGCAAATCTGCAGTTTTGTGAGGTTATGGCAGTTATCAATTATGGTGTTTGAGTTGAGGGGAAATGGCTCCTGGGGGTTCTTGTAGCAGTGTGGAGAAAGGACATGACTGGACAAAAAGTATTATAGTGCTAGTATACAAGGACAAATTAGATAATCACATTTCAGAGCTATATACGACTCCTGCCACACTACAGGAAGGGGTTGGTGAGGGTGATGAGCAGTTCAGATTAGGATGCAGCACAACCAACTAAATGTTTATAGTGAGAGAGAGGGAATGATGATGATATGGTCTGACTAGGCTTTATTAGACTTGTAGACATTGCATGACAAGGCCCAACAAAGCTTATTTGGACAATCCTGTGATTCAAAAGTCCTTGAAACATTAGTAAAACTGGTGCCGACCATGTAGACTGACCTACGGATCCAAGTAGGAACAGAGTCTGGACTATGAGCTTTTCTAAGGGAGTTCATTAGGGCTTGGCTCACAGCCCATTTTTGCTCATAGTAGTGAGGGACCATTAGGGCTTGGCTCACAGCCCATTCCTGCTCATAGTAGTGAGGGACTGCTTTGCCAGATGAGTTGGATCGAATATTGTGGAATAACAAGCAGATTCTGAACAGAGACTTATGTATTCCTTTCTCCCATAATTTGCTAGTAAAAGTAGTAGACGACAATTATCAGGGCAACAAATGTATGGCTGAAACTTGAGGATAGAGAAAAGGACAGAAGGCAGTGGCATAGAGTCAAGAGGTGATGACAGTTGACTCAACACCCTGACTCACATGGGGGGCGGTGGAAGAACATGACAATAATTGTCTGTTGTAAGATCTGGCCTAATGAGTGGCAGATCTGAAAGATAAAAACTGCTTTATAAAAGGGTCTTGCAAATAAAAAGTTAAGTGAAGATGTGTGACTGGCATGACTTCCACCTAAACTCGACCAGGAAAACCCCATTCACTAACAGAAGAAATCTAGGCTTAGCCTAGTATCTTCAGACTTCAACTGCTTTTATAATAGCTTAAGCTTTACTTGGCTCTACAAATGCATAGCAGCTGCTTTCCTATTGAATGAATGCACTTTATGAAAAGAGGACTCTGTCAGCCTACATGTTTTACTGCCTTGGAACTGGCACAGTAGCAGATTAGGTAAGCTAGCTATGGTCACATCATAGAGATACAGAAAAGGTAAGCATTTGCTTTAGCTGATGAATGAGTGGCTCCTTACCAGTTTTCAAAAACTCTAACGCATCAGTGGTGTGTTGCAGATTGTCTTCCACCATAGCTACCTCTAATTTCTAGTTTAAACGTGTCTTGGTGAGATACGGTCAACTCAATAGCAAATCCAACCCACGTAAGTCTTGGTGAGATATGGTCAACTCAATAGCAAATCCAACCCACGTAAGTTCTGGTCTACTCTTAATAAAATTCTTTCTCCAGGCTGCCCTTCCAACCCATCCACTTTCCCAAACAAATCCCATCTCAAAACTGTTACCCTCCTCAACAAACACTTTGACACTATCCAACTCCTCACACCCTCCAGCTCTTACACTACTTCTCCCCCAACCCTACCAACCCACTCAACAAAAATCTCTTCTCCTTTCAACCTGTTCCCATTTCCTACATTAAATCACTTCTTCTGAAGCTTAAATCCTGCTCTCCCTCCACTGATAATCTTCCTCCTACCTTCCTCAAACTAGCTGCAGAAGCTATAGCCTATTCCTTATCCATTCTCATCAATAGATCAATTCAAGAAGCTGCTGTTCCTATCATTTGGAAATCCTTCTTCACTATCCCCCCTGCATAAAGGTGGAAACTCAACTGACCCATCTAACTATCGCCCCATTGTTATTCTATCACCTCTCTCTAAGATACTCAAAAAATGCATTCAGTCTCCACTTCTCAACTATCTCTTCCAGCATAACCTTCTTACTTCCACTCAACATGGTTTCCGGCCTAACCATAGCACAACTACTGCTCTCCTATCCTTCACTCATACTATCGCTGAAGTCCAAGATAACAATCAACTCATATCCTGTCTCTTCCTTGACCTTTCCAAAGCTTTTGACACAGTTTCTTACTCTATACTACTAACTAAACTTGCTACATCAACCTAAATACTACCTCACTAGCCTGGTTCTCTAGCTACCTCTCTGTCAGATGGCCCTCATCCTGCTCTCTCTCTATTCCAGTGCCTACTGGTGTCCCTTAAGGTTCCATCAGAAGTAGTTAGTAAAACAATCAGCATAATTTTTATATTAATCCATCATCCACTAACAGTTATACATTAATTAACAATGAAAACATTATTTAAGAAAATAGAGAACATTCTATTTCATCATATGTAAACAATACAATTTAACAAACTTTTTTAAAAAAAACTTCAGATAGCAAATATATATCAATTGTACCTCATGTATATTAAAACCATAACTATGATGCATGACAAATAATTGTAAAACAACAAAATCTCATCTGTAGCTTGACGGCATGCAACTTTAAAATACTACTTATTGAGATTACTTATTTAAACTGGATGTGTAGCTGCATTAAGGCAAAGTTGCCACCAACTGGATGTGTAGCTGCATTAAGGCAAAGTTGCCACCAAAGTTCCCTATACTCTGATTTTAATTCCCAAGGACCTCCCCTGGGATTAATGGGAACTTTTTTGAGCACAAAAAAATAAAATAATTTATTATCTCCACATACTAATTTATGTTATATAATACATTATCATTCTATTTAATAATATAATAATTTCGCCTGTATATTCTTTTTTTCGCCTGTATATTCTTTTTTTTTCTAAGTACACTCTGTGTTGCTTGTATAATTAAAGTGGCAATAATCGCAATATGCATGGTATACTACCCCTGTAACATTATAGTCATAGGCAAAGTCCAGGTAAAGAGCATCATGAAATGTTTTTAAAGTTAAGAAATGTCCCTCGTTATGTATTTACATTGGGAGCAGGCACCATATCTCCTTGGGTTTAGTTCACTTTTTTGAACCTATTCGTTGAAGCCTTACTCCACTGAACATTAATTTAAGTGAAATTTTTCCCAGGGAAAAAAATGCTTGGCTAACCAAACAAGCCTCACAAAATATGCAAAATTTAAAATGGAGGGGGCTGTTCCCCTTCCACCCCCGTAACTAAATATACCAACTCTGAGATCACACTACATAGAGAAAAGGGCAAATTCCTGATGATGGCCAAGCACTTTTCCCCTGTTAAAAATTTCACTTAAATTAACGTTCAGTGGATTAAGGCTTCGACAAAAAGGTAATCGACAAATAGATTTTGCGACAAAGTGAAGTAGACCAAGTAGACCCTATCTCTTCAAACCATTATATAAACATAAATTATTATGCGGGGATAGTAAATTGTTTTATTTTTTTGTGCTGCAAAAAGTACCTATTAATCCCAGGGGAGGTCCCTGGGAATTAAAATAGAGTATAGGGAACTTTGGTGGCAACTTTGCCTTAATGCAGCTACACATCCAGGTTTAAATGATGCAGTCTCAGTAAGTAGTGTTTTAAAGTTGCATGCTGCCAAGCTATAAAAATAATTTTGTAGTTTTACAAAGATTTTATGAGACATCATAGTTATGGTTTTAAATTTACATGAGGGTATAGTTGCTATATATTTGCTATATGAAGGTTTTTAAAAAATGTTTTCTTAAATTGTATTGTTTGCATATGCCAAAACAGAATGCTCTCTGTTTTTAAATAATGCTTTCATTTTTAATTAATGTATATATAATTGTTATTGGATGACAGTGATAATATGACCATGATGGATTAATATAAAAATTATGTCGATTGATCTAATATTGTCAATTCTCATTCAATCCTCAACTGATGGGTTCAATCCCCTGGATCCAACTCAGCCATTGGTAAAGCTCTTGGCAACCAAAAACTCTGAGCTTTTCCATTACCTATAATGCACCAACAACAAGTTACCTCAGATCCTGTTTGCCGCTTTCAGTGAAAGATGTGTCTTTTCCATAACTCTTGAATGCTTGTCACATAATTTCACAGGTTCATAGGCTGGTACTAGGCTATCGGCCCCTAGGGTCTATACAAGCCTAGCCAAACAATTCCCCGGATATTTCTTCCCACAATATTTACTTCCCTGGGCTGCTGTCTAGCAGGATGACTGATGTGATCCCTGGGGTGAATTTCCTATCTCCCATCCAATCATTCTTAGGTTCATAGGCAAGTACTAGGCTATCTGCCCAAGGGCATTTATAAGCCTAGCCAGAGTGTGTCAGCTTTCGCCACCCCATTGATTAATTAACTGAGCCTCTGTCAAGAAGAGCCAATGAAGTGATCCCAGGGGTGTCAAGGTTCCTTTTGAAGAGGGCCAAGGAGGCGATCTGCTTGACATGTATGGGCAGTCTATTCCAGTGTATGGGGGGTCTCTGGGTCAGGAACCTATCCCTCCAGCATGTTTTGTTCATTGTGATGACAAGGTTTAGATCCCTGGAGTATGTGGCTCTGACAGATTGGGATTTCTTTAAGTGGAGCATGCCCAACAGCTCAGGGTTTGACATGACCGTGTATGTTAAGCAGAAATCACCTCTGAGTAGTTTTTAGATGGTCAGCATAAGGCATCTGCTTTAGGCCTATGATTCTTTTAGTGAGGTATTTCTGTGGTCTTTCCAGCTGTCTTGTGAGATACATACCAAACAGGGTGTTTTACTCTAAAATGGGTCTAATGAGGGATGAGTACAGTGGGACAATGATCTCCTTTTTTCTGGATGAAACTCCTTAGTGATGAGGTGTGCCTCATAGAAGTATTTCCTGACTATTGTGGCGATGTTATCGAAGGAGAGACCACTGTCCACCTGTGTCCCCAAGTCTCTCATCACACTTTCGGTGTTTAGTGTACTGCCATCTATTTGGTAACTCATGGGTACATAGTTTTTCCCAAAGGGGATAACTATACATTTCTTGGCATTAAGCTTGAGCCCATGGCTCTGGCACCAAGCATCTATTTCTGTAAGGTCCTTTTGTAGAATATCCACATTATTTAGGGATTCAATAATGGCTCCCAGTTTGCAGTCATCTGTGAACTTTGTTAGCCAGAGTACCTTAGTGTTAGCCTGTACTTCAGAGAAGTAGATGCCAAAGAGTGGTCCCAGAACTGAACCCTAAGGTACTCCACTTGTCACTTGTCTGGAGCTGGGTTTAGGAGTCAACTACTTTTACTGTCTGGGTTCTGTCAGTAAGCCAGTTGGCAACCCATCAAGTGACATAAGGGATTTATGCCCAGCTTAGTATGTTTATCATCTATGGTTCCAGAGTGGGGGATGGTGTCGAAGGTCTTGGCAAGATCCAGATAGGCTGTGTGGACTGCCTTACCCTCATCCACAGCTCTGGAGACTGATTCAAAGCTCTGGAGACTGATTCAAAGAAGAAGTCAATCTGGTTCAGAAGACTAGATCAGCCCTTCAAAAACCCAAACTGGGTGAGGTCCAGTGTTTGAAGGTTGCCAATGTCTTTGTTTATAAGTTCCATGGTAATGCATTCCATAACCTTACAGATCAGGCTCGTCAGACTGATGGGATGGTAGTTCACGAGATCAAAGGTGGATCCCCTCTTGTAGAGTGGGATAACAGTAGCTGTGCACCACTCAGTGGGCACGAAGCCTGAGGTGAGGCTAACATGACACTTAGGTGAGGTGCCAGTTCATTTTGTAGTTCATGTAGTACACAGCCTGGGATGTCATCTGGTCCCATGGATGCTGTATTCTTAGCTTTGGAGAGTGCGGTTCCTAACTGTGTGGCCATGATTACCAGAATTTAGCAATCTTTTGGTATTGAGATGGACCCTTTAGGGGGTAAGGGGGGTAAAGTTGGCATTAAATTCGATCTGCCAGGATACTGGCGATATCCTTGTGATCAGTATATTTAATGCCATTCTGTTGTAGCTCAGAGCAGATCTGAGCATTGCCATTTAGATTCTTGATATAAATATAGTATGCCTTGTGGTTGTCTTTGGAAACTTTGGCAATTTTATTTTCCTTACTGAGGCTGGTAAGGTAGTTTTTTTGCATCCTGGGATTTTCCTCTTTTCTACAACAGTTTCTTCCTTGTGTTGTGTAGTTGCTTCCATTTTTTTAGAGGAGAGCATCTTGGTTCTATTTGGGATGGCACAATTCATGCACGAGTGAATGTGCTTGTACAGTGCCTTAGTGTAGGATTCAGCAGTTGAACTTTCAGATCCTGTCTGCATGGGTGCCATGATGTTTGTCACTTCTGACTTAAGTAGCATGAAGTTGGCTTTGGAGAAGTTTTTTTATGGGGGTTTCCTTACTGGGGGGTGGGGATGGGATGTGGATGTCAAGGGTGATTTGCTTAAGGTCAGACCTGACCAATGAGGTGGTGACCACTGGTGTAGAGCATCTATCTCTCATGTTGGCAATGACCAGGTCTAGGATATAGGAGCCCCTGGTGGGACAATGGATTAGTAGATCCAGGGCATTGGAATTTATGAATTCCAAGAATTGTTGGGAAAAGGTGTTGGTACCTGTTTTCCCAGTTAATGGCAGGGTAGTTGAAGTCACCCAGTATTAGGGTGTTTGGTTGTATCTTAATATTTTCCAGTATGTTTAGAAATTAATACTTATTGTTTCTAGTTTATATTTTATTTTTTGAAACTTTCGAATATTTCCTTTACCTCTCATTCTTGAAAGTACCTTATATCTACTATTGTTAGTGGTTATTTTTTTCTTTGTACTGAGCATACTCCTTGAATACGGTTTCCAGCTAGAATGTTCCTTTTGATGCCTTTGGCGTAGACTCTTTTCATACCATTGTTGGTAGTCTTTTCCCCTACTGCTATCCTTTATAAACAGAAAATAAAAATTACTGTCGGCCATTGTTAGGAAGATCTTATAGTTTGTGGATTTTGTTGAATTTGGTGAAGTTGGTTAGTTATGGCAGAAAAAGGTCCTGTGGGATTTAAAAAAATGTGTTATGTGTGGGCATAGACTTCCCTTATTAGATGCCCATACAATGTGTGTGTATTATCTGGGACCACTTCATCTCCAGGAAGACTGCTCTATTTGCCATGGGTTCAAACATAGAGCTTTGGTTGACCATAAAAATACACTTATTTTAAAGTGCTTGTTACCCTCAGCATTTGAAGAGGCTGGATCTGGAGATAAACCTCCTAAAACAAAAATCTTTTTTCAAAAACCTTCAACTTCTTCAATGGCTTTGGAGCCATCCAGAAAGAAAGCAAAAAGTGATCTAACTTCACCCTTGGATCAGACAAAGAAAAAAAATGATTGATCCAACATCCTTGTATCCAAGAAAAAACATATCAAATCATCAACTTCTAGTCCTACTTTAATTCAACTTTCCAGAACTAAATATTGACTTTCAGTGGATCCAGTACCCTTAAGGATCGGATCCAGTACCCTCAAGGATCTCCTCCCCTTTTTTTGGAAAGACCCAAGTCCCCTTCTATTGTCTCCACTGACTCCTTTAGCTGTCACAGAGGCTAGGGTCCAAGCCATCCACCTTAATCTGGCTTGGTTCCAAAGACTGTAACATCCTTGGACCTGAAGCTTACTTTGAGTGCTCTAGTCCCATCAGATCTGGAGATCTGTTGGAGCTGAAACCTCCCTCTAAGATCTGAGATGTTGGAGTCGACTCTGAAGCTTTTGGAGAGGTGTGTGTGCCTCAGAGCCTTGGCACTGAATAGCCCAGCTCTGTCTTCCACCTCTGGGAGATTGCCTTTGGAGCAGGGTAGGTCTGTGATCCAAAAGCTTGTCACTTTGCATACGAGGTCTTCCCTTTCTCTGGGGTAGTCTGCCTTTGAGGCTGTGAAGAGGGTTTTCTATGCCTTGGCAGAATGGATGAATCCAGCCTCCCCAGATCCTAAGTCTTTTACCTTCATGTCTCTGTGCTCAGAACCTGATCACTCCTCATGACAGGAATAGTCAACCCAAAACAACCATGCTTGCCAACAGGGTATCTCCATTTCTTCATATTCATCCCCAGAGCATCCCACTGAAGAGGTCCCTTGGATGAAGATGTCTAAGAGGAAGCACTTGGACTCCCCAGAGGAGTCTGTCACTGAAGATACAAACTTCAATGAAGATGAAGGGTGCCCACAGTCTCCTCCTGAGGATGTCACATTTGGAAACATCTTCAAGATCCTAAAGCAGAGAAGTGGCTGGATGCCCAGCTAGCCTTCATCCGAGGAGTCTGTCATGCTGGAGGCTTTTGGTACTGACCCATCTACCACCTGGATTACTCCCACCCACTGACAAGTTTATTGAGTTAATCTCTCAGTGGGCATTAAAGGAACCAGACACAGCTGAACCAATACCTATAAGATCACACAAGATTATGGGACCACCTTTAGACAAACAGTTTTGGGGCAAGTGTATGCTCATCATTGCCATGGTCATAGCTGTGACCAACAAAAAGGAACTTGCTGAAGAGAGTTCCACTGCTCATCCCCCTAACAAGGAGTCTACGGCATTTGACATCCTTGGGAAGGATGTCTATGCTTCGGCAACCTTCATCTTAAGGTTGGTGAATTATTTGTTACATTTTACAAGATTGCAGAGGGATTTCATTAAGGAACTATCAAAACACCCTCTCAGGATCAGTCCTCTGCAGAGTTCCAATCATCTGTGACTTCTCAGTTGGCTACCCTGCAAACTATTTCGAATTCATCCATGAGGCGGATTTCAAACCTAGCCGAAGGAACCTCAAGGGCAGTGGATGCAGGCATTTCCATCAGGAGACATGCCTGAATGTGCTGATGTGATTTTGTGGAGCCCTTCAAGTCCTTGCTCATCAGTGCTCCTTTTGACAGCACTTCTTTGTTTGGTCACAAAGTGAAGAACACATTATACAGGGGTGAGAACAATGGAAAGACCCCATCTGCTGTTGGTGTGTTTTTCAACCCCTCAAAGATCCTTGTATAGGAATCAATGAGGTGGTCAGAAGATGTGGTTCAAAAAATCCCAGGGTCCTTTCCAGGACACATGTGGAGATAGTTCCCCCAGTGGCACAGGAAGGAACTCCAGTGGTCAACTCTGCCCCATGCCAGAGGTGGCCCGCAAAACCATGGGGTCCAGGGATTCTTTGACCGACCTTACCAGTGCTCCTGAAAGGAGTCCTGATTGCTTTCTGAGGTAGGCAATTGGGGGGTTGATCAGCCAGGTTGGCTACACATAAAAAAAAGATACTTGGGTGCAGATGATTATTTACAGAGGATATACAATACCCTTTTCCCTTCCACCTCCAATCTCAAGAAAAATCCCTGATGTCCCACCCAGTCAGGGGGAACAAGCAGCTATTCAAATACAAAAGCTGCTAGAAAGAGAGTCATCCAGGAGGTCCTGCCAGACCAAATAGAATCCAAAACTTACTTAAGGTTTCTTTATAGTGCCTAAGAAAACAAGGGATGGGAGAGCGATTTTGGGTCTCAGCAACTTAAACAAGTAATTTATTTGCACCAAGTTTCTGATGGTCATGGTTCAAGTCCATTCTCCTTTTTCTCAGCTAGGACAACAGGATGTGCTTGACAGACCTTTGTGATGTGCACTATCACAAAGATGAACAGATGATCCAGAAGGCACTTATGCTTCTGGTCGGAAGCCAGACATTACCAGTTCAGAGTTATGCCCTTTAGCCTCATCACAGCCCCCAGGGTGTTTATGACATGTATGGCAGTAGTAGCAGCTCACTTGAAACTGCAAGGATTCTGGGAGTTTACATATCTAGATGACTGGCTCATTACCATCCTGACCAGGCATTAATCAATAGAGGCAAGAGATCAGGTTCTCCAGATGTGTTCACATCTGGGTATAACCATAAACTATAACAGGTCTCAACTAGAACCAACTCAGGATTTGGAATTCATAGGAGCACTGTTCAACACAAAGTCAATGTTAGCTTCACTGCTTTCCTCAAGGGTTCAAACTATAAGATCACAGGTCAGAAAAATAATCTGCAGTATCAAGACTTCAGCCAACTTGGTCCTTCAAGCTCTAGGATCAATGTCAGCAGCAATAACACTAATACCTTTAGCCAGATTTTACGTGATGATTCTACAGTGGATGCTAGAAATGCAATGGTAGATACGTTACCAACCCATGTCAACTCCAATACAAATCATTCCCATATGCAAGGAAGTCTCAGGTGGTGGAGGCATCAGATCACGTTCTACAAGGCTGTCCATTTGTTCCCCTCAGCCCAAGGCCATAGTGATCACAGATGCTTCAAAGTTGGGGTGGGGGGCACTTTTTGGGGAAAACAGTCCAAGGCACTTGGTCCCCAGAAGAGGCCAACTTGCATATCAATGTCCTAGAGATCACAGCAGTGCTTTTAGCATTACAGGCCTGCCAGGATGCTCTCACTTCAGGGACAGTTGCGATACAAACTGGCAATATGTCAGTAGTTTGGTACATCAACAAATGAGGAGGGACCACATCTTACCTCTTATGTCGAGAAGCGCTCAAAGTATGGCAATGGGCAATTTCACCCAACCACTTTCCTATAGCAATGCACATTCTGGGGAAGTCCAATGTGATAGCAGGCAAGCTTGGTGCATTCTCTTATTTCATGAGTGGTAGCTCAAGAACATGATGGAAATGATTTTCCATCAGTAAGACCAGCCTTGCTGCAGTCTTTTTGCTCATCTCCAACAACAAATGCAGTAGCTACTTTGCCCTAATCCCTCCACAGAGGGAATCATCAAGGAATGCTCTGCTTCATGATTGCCCCCCCGGTCTACTTTATGCATACCCACCAATCCCGCCAATTCTGAAATTCCTACAGAAAGCTGCTATGTTAAAGCGCAAAATCATCCTCTTTGCATCCTACTTGCCTTGACAGATTTGGTTCCCCTTCCTTTGGCCTCACTTAGATCCTGGATACAATTCAGATCTCCTGTCCCACTTGACAGGAATGATTCATCCAGACATATCAAACCTAAGGTCGATGGCCTGGCTTCTCCAATACTGTTAATAGCCAGACAACCCATGCTCTCTTCCCCTGTCTGACATGTACTTTTATCTTCACAGAAACCTTCAACATGTAAACAATATTCCAGTAAATAGAAAAGATTTGTGTATTGGGCACATCAAAATCATGTTTTTAGCAGCTGTACATAACATCCTTGAATTTTTGGCCCTACTCTTTAAAGAAGGAACTAGTTCCTCAACCTTAAAAGTTCAATTAGCAGCAATATCAAACTTTCACTTTGGGTTTGAGGGTTCCTCAGTAGCCTCTCATAAGTTGTGCAGAGCTTTCTTGTGAGGCACTCTACTTTTAAGACCTCCTGTTAAAGACCCTACTCCCTTATGGGACCTCAGACAGGTACTGCAGGTACTTGTACATTCTCCCTTGAACCAGCAGCTAAGCATGACCTTAAATGTCTTACTTGGAAAACATTTTTTTCTAGTAGTCATTTCATCTGCTAGATGAATTTCAGAAATTCAAGTATTGTCTTCAAAACCCTGTGTCTTATAAAGGCTCTGCATATATTGTCAGGCTCTGGTTTGCATTGCATAAGTGGAAATTCCTTAAGATTCCAAGAGCAGGCTAAGTTATTTCTTACACTTATTTCACTGAATTGCACTTCTGAAATGCTTATAATTGTGTATACAGTTGATCTACTATATTATTGCACTGTTATAAAGCTTTTTTTATTGTTTCACTGCATTTATGTACTGTTTTAAACTATTTTAACATTACTTAACTGTAAACTGCTTTTTCATACTGAGAGTTGTATTTTCTGTTTGTGATTGCTCTATCCAAACTTTTATGTGAGTTTTTGTCTGTTAAAAGCATTCTCTAGTCTGCTCCTTGATCTGTTTAAAACTTTCATTTAGTGGCTACAGCTAGGAACTGTAATTTTTCCCACCCACCCTCTCTAGTGTTGTGTGTTCTTATACTTGGTGGCTTTGCAGTTGCCCGCCCATACTGTATATTTGATCTGTGACACTCCTCCCAGTCTAGTGACATTAGTTCACTCAATCTAATAGAGAACATTTGTGAAGGCCAACCCACTCAAGATTCTTAACATTGAATTAACTTCTGTTCCAGCTTTCTCCATTTCCACTTTACTGGAAAAAAAACATTCTAAGCTTGCTTCCCCCCCTTTCCTGTGGCAGGTCAGATATGGATTTGCTGTGTCCAGGACGGTTTGTAAGCTCCTAAGCCCCCCCCATTTAACTGGGGTTAAACTATTCCTGGCGCCATAAAGTCTGTTTTTCAAAATTTCCCTTGCTACTAGCCAGCTTTTTAGTTTTAGCACTCATCTGTTTCCTTGATCTCAGCACTTGTTCAGAACTCATTGTAAGCACTAAATAAGTTACACAAATTACTACAGCACTCAGCTTTCCTCACTTGTCTAGAGAAAAACAGTTTTTAGTACTTAATAAATAAGCACCTATTCAGGCATGCCTAAAGGTCGGCTCCCGGTGTTTTCTCCTGTCTAGCTGATGAATCTGGGCATCTTGGGACAATGCAGCAATTGCCTCATGTACACAGACAACCCTCTCCTCCTACCACCAACACTACGACCTGAGAGATGCACTTATATAGCCAAACTGGAAGCAAAGCTCTCTTTACCAAAGACAGGTCTAGACAGTCAAGAGGAGAAGGTACACACTTACACTGCATCACACTCATCACATAGTCCCTCAAAACCTACACCACCAAAACACACACACAGAACCATAGAACACACACCTACATTTGCAGAGGATCTCTGTACTATTCTGCCCAAACAACAGAGACCTCCAAAGCAGAAATGCAAGCAACCTCCACCCCCCCCCAACCCAACCCAGATGACACACAGTCCACATACTCAGTGTACCACTCAACTACAGCCCATAAGGCATAATGTACCAAACACTCTAGTCATAGGTGACTCTATAGTCAGGCACACTGATGTTCCACTCACCAGGCTAAACAAGGAAAAAGTTACTGTCAGCTGCCTGTCAAGTGCCAGGATCCACTACATAATGCACGCACTCAGGTCACTCCACAAGTACAAATATGACTCTGTCATTGTCCATGTTGGTGTGAATGACCTGAGACGTACCTCCCTGGACTACATTAAAAGAGACGTGGAGGAGCTCTCTGATCTTGTAGCCCAGGCCGGTATGACCCTAGCCCTGAGTAGCATCCTGCCATCACCCAAAATGTCACTACAGTACAAGGACAAAATGATTGACTAACAATTGGCTAAGCTTCTGGTGTCATTCTAAGGGAATCCTGTATCTGTCTGCCTGGGATGACATCGACAGACCACGCTGCTTTGCCAGAGATGGCCTGAACCTGTCGCCCTTGGGATTCTGGATACTGGCAAAGGCTTTTGCCACCCCTATAGTGCCTTTTTTAGGCAAGGTTCAAATGACAAATTCACCACCATAACAGGTGAAAGCAAGCAAAATTTGAGGGTAATGCTACTCAATGCTAGAAGTGTAAACCTCAAAATACACTCACTCGAGGCACTCCTTAAAATGGAGAACATTGACATCTGTGCAGTGACAGAGACCTGGTTCAAAGCTCCAGAGAGCACCCCTTCATTATCAGGCTATAATTCATATCACACCATTTCGTCCACCAAACCCAGACCGAAACACTAAAGTGGAGGCGTGTCCATATTCATTAAGGATATCCACACCTCCAAGCTAGTTGCTCAGCATAATGCAGCCGAGATTATCCAAGTTCCACTAACTCTGGGCAAAATCACAATCCAGATTGTAGCTTGCTACAGACCCCCACCATGCCCCAGGATTCCCACTCCTCTTTTCTTGATACACTGGAAAATATATTAAGGTACAACCCAACACTCTAATAATGGGTGATTTCAACTACCCTACCATTAACTGGGAAGACTACTCATGTACCAATACCAACTCTTTTGCTCAATGTTTTCTGGAAATCATTAATTCCAATGCTTTGGATCAACTTATCCACACCCCCACCAGAGGCAGCAATATCCTAGACCTGGTCATCACCAACATGGGTGACCAGTGTTCCACACCAGAGGTCAGCTCCTCGTTGGTCAGATCCAACCACAAGTTAATCACCCTAGACATCCACATCCTGCTCCCACCCCCCATTAGGAAAACAGCCGTAAAAAATTTCTCCAAAGCCAACATCACGCTTCTTAAGACAGAAGTGCCAAACTTCATGACACCCATGCAGATGGACAATAGAGGTACGACTGCTGAATCCTACACAAATGCACTTTATAAGCACTTACACGAATGCATGAATCATGCTATCCCTAAAAGAACCAAGATGCTATCCTCCAAAAAAAGGAAGCCAATCTGGTGGCCTTCTGCCATAAACAAACTCTACAACAAAAGGCAAAAAAAGAGTATCCCACGATTGGAGGAACTCCCTGGTCAGCCTCAGTAAGAAGCCGAGATCCCTCATAAAATCCAAAAAAGCTAGTTATGAAAACAAAATTGCCACCGATTCTAAAGACAATCACAAAGCATTCTATAGCTATGTCAAAAATCTCAATGGCAACACTCAGATCTGCTCTGAGTTACAGCACAATGACACTAAATATGCAGAACCAACTGATATTGCCAACATCCTGGCACATAGGTTCAGTGCTAACTTTACCCCCTCTCACCCCCTAAAGGGCCCATCTTTATACCGGAAGAATGCAAAGTTCCTGTAATCACAGCTGCACAGGTAAAAAATTCACTCTCCAAAGCCAAGAACACAGCATCCATGGGACCTGACAACATCCCAGGCTGCCTTCTACATGAACTACAGAATGAACCGGCACCCCACCTAAGTACCATGTTCAATCATAGCCTCACCTCAGGCTTTGTGCCCATTGAATGGCGCACCGTGACAGTTATCCCACTCCACAAAGGGGGGGGGGGCCACAACAGACCCCGGAAACTACTGCCCCATTAGCCCGATGAGCCTCATCTGCAAGGCAATGGAACGTATCATCATGGAACTCATAAACAAAGACATTGGAGAACCCTGGACCACACACAGTTTGGGTTTGTAAAAGGCAGATCATGTCTCCTAAACCTGATAGACTTATTTGAAGTAGTCACCAAAGCCATAGATGAGGGTAAGGAGGTTCACAGCGCCTATCTAGAGCTCGCCAAGGTGTTCAACACCATCCCCCACTCTGGAATTATAGATAAACTCACTAAACTAGGTATAAATCCCTATGTCACAAGATGGGTTGCCAACTGGCTTACTGAAAGAACCCACACTGTGAAAGTAGCAGACTCCAAATCAGACTTCAGACCAGTGACAAGTGGAATTCCGCAGGGTTCAGTCCTGGGTCCTCTCCGGTTTGGTATATACTTCTCTGAAGTACAGGCTAACACAGAAGGTCTTTGGCTAACTAAATTCACAGATGACTGCAAACTAGGAGCCATAATTGAAACTCCTAATGATGTGGACATCCTACAAAAGGGCCTCACTGAGACAGATGCCTGGTGTCAAAGACATTTTCTCAAGCTCAATGCCAAAAAGTGCATTGTCATCCCCTTTGGTAAAAATTCTGTACCCATGAACTACCACATAGGTGGTAGTCTACTTAACACTGAAAGTGTGATAAGAGACCTTGGGACACAGGTGGACAGTAGTCTCTCCTCTGATAATCACATTGCCAAAGTGGTCAGGAAATCCTTCTACGTGGCACACATCACAAAAGGTTTCTCATCCAGAAAAAAAAAAAAGAGGTCGTTGTTCCCCTCTACTCCTCACTCATTAGACCCATTATAGAGTACAACGCCCCTTTTGGTATGTACCTCACAAGACATCTACAACAACTGGAAAGGCCACAAAAATACCTCACAAAGAGGATTACTGGCCACAAACAGATGCCTTTCACAGACTGTCTCAAAAAACTCCAGCTTTACTCCGTTGTATATCGCCTACTCAGAGGCGATCTCTGACTAACATACAAAGCTATGTCAACCCAGAGCTGTTGGACATGCTCCACTTAAAGAAATCCCAATCCCTTTGAGCTACACGCTCTAGTGACCTAAACATTGTCACCACAATAAAGAGAACATGCTGGAGTATGATTCCTGTCCCAGAGACTTCCCATACTCTGTAACAGCCTACCTATCTATGTCAAACAGAGCTACTCATTAGCACTCAAGAAAAATCTTGATGATTGGATGGGTAATAGGAAATTCACCCCGGGGATCACTTCTGTGGTTCTGCTTGACAGGGGCACAGGAAAATAATTTTCTTGGGTGGCGAAAGCCAGGGTACATTTTTGGCTAGGCTTGTATAGGCCCTAGGGCCAATAGCCTAGTACCTACCTATGAACCTCCATACTTGATTTTTCACAAAGGTAGATAGAGTTAGATTACGAACCAATGCATCCTTGCTGGTGGTGTCAGAATCCAATAGTAATCGAGCCATTAATTTGCCAGTTTTCTTCCCCACACTAACAAAGGTCAACATTTACTGGATGTTCACAGACAATTATATTTTTATCTGCATAGAACAAGAGAGAGAAGAAAGACAAACCAGTTGACTGTTTCTTTTGCGGACTTGAAATCGGGAAACCAGTTGCCAAGATAACTTTAGCCAGCTGGGTAGCTGATTGTATAAAAAACTGGGTGTTACACTACCACAACCAGTGCGAGCTCATTCAAATAGATCTTGCTGTTTTTTCCAGTTGAATTGGCTGTGTGCCTGTTTACTCTTTTTATTTAGTTGTCAGATGGGATATTTTGCAGACACCTTAATGGTTAGAGACAACAGCTAGGTACAGTAACCGTGCATTTCTAAAGATTAGCCAAACATTCCACCTATGCTGTGCTAATGATGTCATAATAAGATAAACATGCATATCCACAGCTAGTGGGATTTCACTTTATTGGCCTGAATTTGTCCATTAATCGAATTAAAAAGAAATAAGTTATGGACATTCTGAACTGCAATATAGCTAAAACACCTGGTGCCCTTAATGAGTTAATTTCATATCTCCCATAATCCTCTTTTACAAGAGGTTTCAAGAAATCACATACTATAAACACTAGCTTGGCTATTTTTTTGTTGTTTTTTTTTTCTACTTGGATTGGCGGTGTGTCTTGTTTACTTTTATTTAGTTGTATCTGTATATTTAGGACAATAACCTGAAAGTTCTTACTATGTAAAGATTGAAAAAGGAACCTCTTAAGACTAAATACAATTTGACATAGCTTGTATAGAAAGAAAGTCCACTGTGAGCAAAATAACTGATGGATAAGTGGATTAGGCTCACTTCAAGTGATGATAATAGCAATAGACGGTATTTCAATGTCCAGGAATGTGCCTAAATAAGCAAATTGGGAAAATTAAGTTGCTAAAAGTAAGTGCATCTTCCCTATAACAGCTGTTGTTGCATGTTCCCTTTCATACTGAGGTGCAGTTTAACAAGATGATAAAATTATATTAAGTATTCATTCAGTAGCAGACTGAAAGATTTTGAATAAAATGTTATGTAATACTTGCTTTTGGTGACTTTACACCTGGTGTTATGGTAAATGCAGCCTTGAGGTCTAATAGCAATTGATACCATTTCTTTCAAACTATCAAAAGATTCTTTTTTTTCCTACAGTAAATCTTCAATGGGGACTGATAGTGGGGTCTTTTTTCTGAGGAACTAATTGCTGGCAGACTGTGAATAGTTTGTTTACTCATGATTTCATTAGTAACAGTATTTTATGGGACACTTATGATTCAACAGATGGTACTTATTTATCCTTAGTTCAACTAGTGAACAGACCCACTAGAAACTGAATCTTGTATTTATTTATTTATTTTTTTTTATTTAACATTTTTTTACTGAGGAAGTCCAACTGGGTGATAGCCCATTTTCAGCAGAGGTTCAGAGAGAAAAGCTCCACAGACAAATTAGCAAATTACAGAATGTTACATTGAGGTTTTATATAGTACAGTTTCATACCAAATTGAAAATCACAAAATTCACATGGGCATGGACTAATAGGGATTAAAATATACATTTGGTAATTCAAATAAAATTATCACAATTTAAGGCATACATAAAATTCCTAGAGGTCTAAAGCAAATTACAGACTTAAATTTAAGTTTTACATAAAACCATTTCATGCAAAGTGTAAATCACAAGATTCACATGGACTAAAAGGGAATAATATACATTTTCATTAATTCAAATTTATTTATTCATTTTATTTTATTTTAAATAAAATCTACACAGTACAAAGGATACATCAAATTCTAAGTTAAGAGGCCTAGAGCAAAGACACAGGAGCAGTGTAGTGTAGAGACAAAGTTGGTGACTGGATGAGGAAGGAGAAACTTTCAGTAGAATACAAGTAAGTTTTGCCAAGGAAGGTAGGGGAGAGGTGAGAAAATTGGTAAAAATTAGGGTGTAAATGCAGGTAGATATATATTTTTGACTAGTTAAGATTGTGGAGTGGGAGGGTTTTGGGACAGAAGGAGAAGAAGAAAAGTAATTAATAGTCCAACATATAAATTAAGTGTAAAATACATCTGGTGGACAAAAGGTAGAAGGCCTATAAAATCAGTGGGTGAACTTACTGGATGTTAAGGAGTGCGGAGATATAGGCTTAGCTGGGGCTAGTGCAAGGGCAGAGCCAGTTGTTAAACAAATGAGTCTTAAGAAGTTTTTGAAGTGGGTGAGATTGGTAGTAGTTATAATAGACTGAGGGATATTGTACCATATTTTGATGGTGTAATTGGAGTACAAAGAGATTCCAGTGCTATTGTTAAAGTCGGTGGTGTTTAGAAGGGATTTGTTTGAGGAGCAGAGGTTTTGAGTATTGGTATAGGGTTGGAGTAGATGTTGGAAATAAGATTTATCTGCATGGTGTATCAATCTGTGGGCAGTAATAAGCTGGGTGAATTTGAGTTACTGGGGTAGCTCTAACCAGTTAAGTTGTTTTAAGGATAAACAGTGGTGAGTTGTGTGTGGGGATTTAATTATTTCATTGTAACATGTTTCCAGTTTTACTAAGTCAGTTTTCTTTAAGATGGTGAGAAATGGGGAGGTATATAGCAGCATACTAAGCAGGTGGGTTCTGGCCATTGCCTGTCTTGTATTGCTAGTTAGGAAGGGGTTGGTTCTGTAAAGTGATCCTAGTTTTATATGCATCTTTCTGATAGTGTGAGCTAGGCAAATGTCAAATTTAATTTTATTGTTATCTAGACACCAAGCAGTTTTATTTGAGTTACAGTATCTGTTGAGGTATTGGAGGAATATATTTGGAAAAGTGATGAGGAGTCTAGGGATTTATCATAGGAAAAAAGAGGATAATTTTATTTTTACTTGGATTGAGAATAAGTTGAGAATTAGTTAAACTAAGACTCCACATCAGAGAAGAAATGGTGTGTTTTTAGTTTGAGTAGTTGTAGTGAAGGAGCAGCACAGATTAAACAGTCATCAGCATACTGAACAATGATGGGGGGTAGAGCCTAACTGGTCAACTGAGAGCAGTGAATTTTGAGAGCTACATATGCTAGTATAATAATATAGGAAAATGTTATTATTTTCAAGTTTAAAATGTCAGAAATCTATAGATAAACTACTAAACTACATAAATATCAATTTTGGTGAGGGTATACAAAAATTTTCCAGTCAAGTAACTTGGAGATATATTGAGTCACTGAATATGAACAAGGAATTCTCACCCAGATGCTGCTTTGAAAAAAGAACTGCAGTTGATGACATCTACCTTACAGGAACTGTCTTTGAAGATGGATGCCTTTAAAAATGACTTATAATTCCTTAAGAGTATCAGTCTGTTTTTGAGAATTTAATTTGAGGTTTTCTTACAGCAACACCATACAAAAATAACAAATCCAGATACTTCTCTAAATGACTCTGAAGGGAAACTCAAAGAGGAAAAATTCCAAAAATAATTCCTGCTTAAACAGAATACATGGCTGCTTAACAAAATAGATGACTTAGAAAACAGGGAAAGGAGAAACATAAGGATATTTGGTCTGCCTGAAAACACTGAAGGTGAAGACATTATTTAATTTTTAACCTTGATTCCTGCATTTTTAGACTTGAGAGGGACTTTCATTTGGAATTGAAAGGGTGCATAGTGCACTGAGGAAAACTGCTTCTAACTCAACAAATACTCCCCCTAGATCCGTAGTTATAAAATTCCTTTAATTTCTGGACAAGGAACTAATATTAAAACCTGCTTGGAGAAAATCACCCTTAAATACAATCAAAGCCTGATAAGGTTTGACAATGATTATTCTTCCAGAATACTAGAACAAAGGAAAAAAGTCTGGCCAATAATAAAAATGCTGAAACAAAACATTAAAGCACAGCTGGCCTTTCCAGCCAAGATAAAAATACGTTTTACCAATGAGATGAGAATCTTTATTGACTTAGGAAAAGCTACTATTCATCAAAAACAACAACATAGTGTCTATCCCAGAAGAAATGTAATGGATGGACCTTACTCTTAAAAGAATAAAAGAAACAAATCCTTGGACTGATGCTAGAAAGAAGAAACAAAAAACTAATTCCAGGATAGCTGTCCCAGAAAAATAACGCTTACAACTGCATCTCTCAAATATCAACTGATATGGTACATCACTTGTCATCTGTTTTTATTTAAAAAAAGGAGACATTCTTAAACAACTGAGAAACAGTAATGATTTATTCAGAATGTTCAAAGAGCCCAATAATTCTTCACAAACAAAGGTAGGTCAAGATGGGTTACTATTTACATTATATACAAGCCAAACAAAGCAACATATAATCTAAACATAGAAGATTCTATTCCCCTACTTGAACTCAATGAATACTTGTCTTCTTCATTTTTCATTGATTTTACTCATAATAATTTAAGCAATTAACTAATTCAACAAAGTACCATTCATCAGAGTTCAGACTGAAATTTAACAAATTAACATCATATATAATAGCAGTAACAGTATATTGTTTTAAAAAATGGAGACTAATGCCTTCTTCAGTTAAAGTATGATTTAGAAAGGTCATGTATTTCCTGGTTAAATAATAGTAGCAAGCTCTTAGTAAAAATGTCATCATTATTCTGTCTAAACATAATTAATATCAATCATGGCAGGTATCAGAGCTTCGAGTGCTGTTTGATTAAGCCTGACATGGTGTAAGTGGATGCAGCTTTGTCTGGCAGCTGTTATGTGTTTCCGTTTTCATCTCCAGGAAGCTGTGGGCTGCGGCTTGTGATCAAGGTTTACTAATGCTTGTAAATTAGGAAGAGACATTTGGTGTTTTACCCTGGATCCAGGGGAAGGAGGTGGCTAGAACTGTAATTTGGGATATTTTAGCAGAGAATGGTTTGTTTGTACATCTGCTGAGTGAGAGGTGGGAGGGTTAGAGAAGTGTGTTTTCTCTTCTTGTGGTGGCTTGTTGGGAGTTTTTTCTTTTTTGTTCTATTTGCTCTCTGGTCTTTTCCTGGCTGCTGCCTTGCTGAAAGGGAGGGAATTTAAGCGAAGTTGCAGTGAAGTAAAGCTTTGCGAGAGGTGCATCAGGAGTCTCTGGTATGCAGTACACAGACACATTAACAGAAACAGATGCTCCATGGTTGCTATGGTAATGGAGACAGAGCGACGATAATGCTTAACGGCTCTGAGAAGCCTCCAAGATGATTCTTGGCAATGATGTTTTTGGTTTTTAATAAAAAAGTAAGGGCTGTTTTAAACCACACACACACACACACACACACACACACACACACACACACACACACACACACACACACACACACACACACACACATATTGGTCTCCCAACACTTCATTTAGCTCATTAAGTTGATTCTTGATAAAAACAAAAAGTTCAATTTTATATTTAAAATGTATTTAGGTCCAAACACATTAAGGACTTACATAAAAGAGTGGAAGTCTGAGTTATTGTGAAAGACTAAGGGCACTTGGTCTTGTGCAGTACCCTTTGCAGTGGTCTGGGAGGTGAGCTTGCTTGGACGTGTTGGGCATATGGGGATAGCAGATTCTAGGGGTGTTTGGGGTTGCTAGGAAGTGCTAGAGAGTCATCAGATTTCCTTCGTGGAAATATCTGTGGAAATGGAAGGTGTGTTGAGTGATTCACTGGCAGAGTGGTCACTGCATGGAACAGACTAGTAAAATGGAACAGGACAAATATTGGTTTGGATATTTTAAGAACAGCCTGGAAACACACCACATGAATTAGTGAAAGGTATTCTGGCAAAACTGGATGGGCATTGTTGCCTGTGCCGTAAGTACTGATATGTGCGTATGCAAGGATGGAAATATAACAAATAAAAAAACTAGAAGGGTCTCATAAGTCTATGGACTGTATAAACATGCTTGGAAGGAGCTAATAATAAAAATAAACATTACAGCTTGTGGTCTCTCAAATAACTAAGCAACAGCCAAAAAACAAAAACACACACACACTAGTTATGTAATGTATGATTTTAGTAAATCTAGACATAAAATATATAATCGTCATATAAGATGAAGCAGTCTGCTGAATTTAGATATTAAAGACAGGATTTAATAACATGGGCTTTTGTATAATAACACTGTCTTAACATGACATACACTACATTGAACATCAAGGGGAAGCATGATGATTTTTTATATAAGTAAATATGCATAACAAGTCATGTAATTGCTTTAACTTGAATTGCAGTTTTTGTAACCCATCTTGACCATATATAAAATACTTAAGCAGTTACCAAGATAACTAATGTTTTATACAGGACATCAAACTGCTGAAGTTGTTCAAAAGAAGCAATAGAAGCCTTAACTTGAAATGTCACAGAAAGGACATCAAACTGCCAAAGTTGTTCAAAAGAAACAATAGAAGCCTTAACTTGAAATGTAACAAAATGTAACAATCATATTCTGAACAAATAGTATTACATTGACAATAGACACTCGGTTTAACAACACAGGCTTGTGTATAATAATACTACTGTTTGAACTTGTCATAAATGATATACACTATATTGAACATCAAAGGGAAGCATGATGATTTTTTCATACAAGTAAACGTGCATAACAAGTTATATAATTGCTTTAACTTGAATTGTAGTTTTGTAACACATCTTGACCATACCTTGGTAACAGCTTAAGTATTATGTAACTGTTTTACACATGACATCAAATCGACAAAGTTGTTCAAGGGAAACAATAGAAGCCTGAACTAGGAATGTCACCGGGTGTAACACTCACATTCTGAACAATTAGTATTAAATAGGCAATGATCAGTCACTCAGGATTAACCTTTGCTGATTATACAACATAGAATGTTGCCATTTAAATCTAAAAACTTTCAGCATATGCCATAAAATGGGAATTTATGAATATGGAATATGTAATCATTAATCACAATAAGTGAATCTGTTGTTTTTAACCTATAATTTCACTCATTTTATAATACAAAATGACAAATGAAAACCCTTATGTGTAGGAAATGGGGAGAAGAGGGATGCACTGATAATTAAAATGCACTAACTTTCATCAATGTTTGCATAAAACAAAATTGATGCTTTAAGTAAGTTAGCAGCAAACAAAGTGATTACTTAAATGCTGGCAAACAATGAAATATAACTTCTGATATATCCAGTAAAATACATTGTATTATAAACATTAGGTATAAATATTAATACCATCTATTTATATTAAGTAATAAGTTTTGAAAGACTTCATCAATAAGGGTGAATATGTTAAGTAAAGGTGTGTTATCTTTTACTGAGGTTTTATATATGATACACCCTACTTTACTATGATTGAGTTGCTTGTCATCTGTCTTTCATGTAAATATTAATTGCTTATATAATAATTAGATGTTTATATTTTATTAGAATTATGTCTAATCTGTTCAAAATAATATAAATATTGCTTATTCCTATTACAAATATTCTCCATATGATAATTTAGTTTATGGAGCTCAGATGTTCTGGATTGTCAGGGTATGAGTAATAATCTGATGGGCTTAGGTTTATCCATCAGATTAGGAATGATTTTCATTCCATGGCTAGTGTGGATTTTAAGTTTTATTAACATTTATTAATTTAAATTTCACAAAAAGATTTTTAGTATGCCTGACCAAAACATTACTTTATTGGTAAATACTCAAAATATAAAACTGATAATTTCCTTTAAAAGCTCAAACATATACTTTCTATTTATCAGAGGAAAATGTTTAATAGTCACAATAAAACAAAAAATGCATATTCTAAATAACCTAAGATGGATTTAACTTTATTATCTTTAAATACCAATGGCTTAAGCAATCCTAGCAACAAATCAAATCTACTGAAATATTTAAAACTGAACAAAGCACAAATTGTCTTCCTTAAAGAACCTCATTTCAAAACAAATGGCAATTACAAATGGAATCCTAAGGAATAAATGATATTGGTGCAATCCACTTATAAGACAAAGACAAAAGTGGTAACAGTTTTATGGAAAACAAATGCAATTAACCCAGAAATCATTTATAAGTATGAAGATAAAGAAGGCCTTATGACATTAGTCTTCTTCTTTCGGCTTTTCCCCAGTTAGGGGCCACCACAGTGGATCACCTGTGCGCTCATGATTGGCAGTGGAGTTTTACAGTGTTGAGTTGCCAGCCCAACCTTCCACAGAAGGCACACACATGCGCTCACACCTAGGGACAATTTAGAGTGTCCAATCCACCTGCAGCATTTCTTTGGGAGCACCCAGAAGAAACCCACTTGACCACAGGGAGGACATGCAGACTCCGCACAGAAGGCGCCCCAGTTGAGGATCGAACCGGAGAACCTCTTGTTGTGAGGTGGCAATGCTAACCACTGCACCATCGTGGCCGCCCACCTTATGGCATTAGTAATAGTTAAATATAATAAAAGAATATGGACCCTAGCCAATTTATACTGGTTCCCAGGCATTGGATCAGGAACTGTTAAAAACACTTGGTTTTCATTTCCAATAATTATAAAGGCAACTTAATATTAGGAGGAGATTTTAATTGTATATTTGATATTTCTGAAACTATAAATAAAAGACTGCTGCATACATCTGCTGTATCAAAAGCTTTAAACAAGTGGGTAGAATCATTTCATCCTGTAGATACTTTCAAATTTAAAGAAGATAAATCTTTGTTGTTTTGCCATCAAGATCACAGATTTGGTACCCAAACTAGAATAGATAAAAATATTTTCTGCCCATGACTTACACTCTAAAATAATTAATTTCTCAATCACTGCCTGCTCCTTTTCAGAGCACAGTTCATGGATACTAAAACTTCAAAATGGGTACAAACCATTAATCTTTAACTCCAGAATTCCAGCGTATATAACTAAAATGAAAGCGTTCAAACCCTGGTTATTATCTGAATTACAGTTCTTCTTAGATATTAATTACACCACAGAGATAAATAATAATGACATAGGACTAATTAACAGCTTACATATATGGTTACACCCTAACTTGGTGTAAAAAAAAAAAAAAAAAAAAAAGTCAGAGAATGGGATACTGAATTATTATATCTACAATCCAAACTTTTGTCAGTAAAAGCTGAAAAAAAATCAACATCATTTGGAGATGAAGAATAGAACAATAAATACAATGAAATTCTAACACAAACAAACTAGTTTAGCTTTAGAAAAACTAAAAATGAATACCTTGGCCACTTCTCCCAAATATCTACATAACTTATCCAAGAATCAAAAATACAATCAAAAGTTAATGACATTAAAAGTATCATCCACAAAAAGAAAGGGGAAATGTTTTGGATATAGGTGACATTTTTGATGCCTATAGAAATCATTATATGTATATTTTCTTTTTGGCAAGGTTACATATCAATCAATTAAATCTAGATGAAAAAATGTTCCAATATAAATAATATCAGAAAAATTAAAAGCACCCATATCCTACAAATAAATTACAGATACAATAAAAGAGGATAAAAATAATAAAGCTTCAGGTATAAATGACATAATTATGGAAATATATAAACTTTCTCCTTCAAAGATACTATCACTCTTACATAAAACTCTATTAGAAATTCAGTCACAAGCTTTAATTCCACCCTCTGAGATATTCCTTATTCACAGCAATCCTAAAGGAAAACAAATCCCCAAACCTCTGTACCTCATATAGACCTATATCATTATTAAATTATGACTATAAGATATTTATGACAATATTAACTAACAGAATGAAAATGGGTCTATATCATATGTTCAAAATGTTATAACTTCGAACCTTAAAATATCGAATGTAATTGTTCGAATTTATAAAACTTCAAAGATATTTAAAAAAAAAAACAAAAAAAAAAAACTAATGGCTGTATGCAGGGGGACTGCGCCCCCACAACCCTTTAAACATACCAACTTGGTGACCGCATTACAGTGCAATAAGAGACATTTTCCATTTACCGCACTATAGTGTGGTCTTGGAGTTGGTATATTAGACAGGTAAGTTAGTCAGGTAAGTTCCATCCGTTTTTGTTTTTTATTATATGTTCGATATTTGAAATTCGAACATTTAAATTCTATTTAAAGTTCAAAATTTTCAAACTTCAAACATATAATATAGACCCAATGAAAATACCACTATCCAAAACAATAAATAATGATCAAACTGGATTTATATATCATAGACACACACATGGCAATATCAAAAGGATATTTTCCCTTATAGATTATGTTAATAAAACAATAAATGCTCATAATTGGCTTAGATATAGAGAAAGCATTTGATTCCCCAAATTGGAACTATTTATTCAAAATTCTGGTGTCATTTGAATTTTCTCCTTCCTTTGTTCATCTACAAAGAATATATAAATATATATATACAAATAATTTAGATAATGTTAAGCTAGGTCCTTTCACCTCTGAATCTATACATACAACAAAGGGTACTAAACAAGGATGCCCCATTTCACCGATTCTATTTGCTTTGGCTATTGAAATATTGGCAGATTCAATACATAACAATATAAAAATCAAAGGAGTAGATGTTTATGAACAATACATTTCTAAAGTAATGTTCTTTGTCGATGATATATTAACATTATTCAATACAAGAGAGACATTAGAAGAATTAGATATTTTAATTGACACATTTTACAATACTTCAGGACTATTTCAATAAATCAAAATCAACATTTTTATTTTTTATTACAAAAAATAAAAAAAAAGAATTGCAGATGAAGGGGAAATCACATTATAGGGAAACAAGAATCTACCTTAAAATATCTAGGAATTGAGTTATGCAAGAATAATGAATTAGTCTAAAAAAACTACAATAATATTATCAATACAATTAAAATCTCTGTGGAAAAGTGGAACAAAATAATATTAACATTTGAAGATAGACTACATTTACTAAAAATCATTTTAGTACCCAAGATTCTATATATAGCTTTGCCAATGCAACTGATACCAGAAAAAAATATACTCAAAGAAATAAACTCATGCCTAATAAATTTTTTATGGTTTCCCAAAAGAAACAGAATAGCTTTAATACATCATATCATACCATAGAAATAGGGAGGATTGATACATATATAAAAGCATCAGTATCTAAAACAATCTCAGATTGGATAAGTCCAAATTATTCTGCAAATTTGGAAAGAACTGCTAACTGTAATATCAATAAATGAATTTGATTTACAAAAAAAAGAAAAATCAAATAGAAAAACAATTTGCCATACACATATGTATTAGTATGCAATATAACATAACGAAGCCCACTAAAACTCATATGATTAATTATTACATTGACTCCTTTAGAAAAATTATTAATGCAAATATAGATTTAAAAATCTGGTTTGATCTTTTAACAGCATTCATAGTTACAAAGACCTATCCACATAAAATATACAGAGAAAGTAATTCCTGGGAAGAGAAAGGATTTGTTTGCTGGTTTCAATATATCAAAGAACAAAAAGTTCTGGATATGCAAAGAATAAAAACAACATACAAAATTCCACAACAAGATTGGCTAACTATGCAAAGCATTCTGACGTATTAGCAAGATTTATGCGGAATAATTATTAATTCTTCATTTAAAGAAATACCTAAAATTACAAAATACCTATATGATATCATATATAATGATTATGACATGGAAAATAGTATTTTGAAATTTTACAAGATATTGATAAATTACAAAACACCCAAATCCTCATATTGGAATTATATAACAAAAGGACACTCATTACAGCTAACTGAAGAAATTAAATCAAATATTTTTTATCAATAAAATATACATCCTTTAGACAATACTTGAAAGTTTTTACTTGGAAATGCTTCAACAGAGCATTCTTATCTCCAGATTGGTTACTAAAATTAATTATTCCACAAAGGGAATATGTTTAGGGTGTGAGCAAATACACAATGCAGATTAGAATCACATTTTTTCGACTGTGTTAAAATTAAGCCATTTTGGAATGATATTAAAATCTTTTTACAAGCTTTATTTAATGAATCAATTTAACTTATCTAAAGCTCTAGTATTATTAAATGTGTATGAAGGTCCTCATTTGAATGAGTCAAATATGTATTTAGTATGGACAATACTTGCAATATCAAGGAAGTGTATAAGAAGAAAATGGAATACAAACACAATTCCAACTTTGGTAGACTTCTACAGCCTACCGAAGACCACAACATTGTTGGAAATTAAAATTAAAGAATTAAGGCTTCATCCTAAGCCATTTATTAACAATCCATGGAAAAAGTCTCATCATTGATTGGCACTTTACAATAACTGAACAGATACAATCTGATAAATGGATTGTTATACCTATAAAGTCATTGTATATATTGATTTCTGTTATAGAGTCAGGCTGATGTAAATAGTGTACATAGTTATTTAAAGATGGTATATTCAAACACTATGGAATTTATTCAACTGTATTTGAAAAATGTAAATTTTTTTGAGAAAAGAAAACGTTGGCATATGTGGCAGTATGAAGTTTATTAGTGAAAATATCGAAAAGAAGAGGGCCAGGAACTGAGCCCTGGGGCGCCCCCACGGTGATGGACAAAAGAGACGAGAGGTCTTGTTGCCATTTAACAGCTTGCTGATGGTCAGTAAGATTATAGTGGAACCAGGCAAGTGTTGAGTGGCTGAGATTTAGTGTGTAGAGTTCAGTTAGGGTTTTGTGGTAGAATACACAGTGTCAAAAGCCTTTCAGGTCCAAGAAGATGAAGGATACTAGCTTACCTTCCTTTCTGTATTGCTTGATTGTGTTACTTGAAATGTATGAAAGCAGTTGTGGCACTGTGATTGGAGCGAAAGCCATGTTGAGTGCTGGATAGAAGATTGTTAGATAGAAAGTTCATAAGGCGAGTTTGAATACATTTTTCTAGGATTTTGGCTAGTGGGGATAAAATAGCTATGGATCTGTACTTGAAGAGCTCAGTAGACTTCCCTCCCCTTATGCAGTGGGATGATGTAGGCTATCTTCCAGAGTAAAGGGATGTAGTTTTCTGATACTGAGAGATTAATTAGAATAGAAATTGAGAAGGAGATGGAATCTGCAGCTACTTTAAGGAATTCAGTAGGTCATTTATCTGCAGCAAAGGATGTAGTTTTAGTTTAGTAAGCAATTTCCTTATGGTGTTGATTTGGATAGGCTTGAATGTGAAAGAGTCACTGGTTTCACTGTTTGGAAGTGGGATAGTTGGAGAAGTATTGCAGTGGTTCTTAGAGAGAGAGAATGGAGTTTGTAAAAACATGTATTAAGTTTTGAGGCTAAGTTTACATTATTGCTAGAGGATGCTGGGGTAAGTACTGTTGGGTGTTCAGTCTGAAGGAGTTTTTTTTTTAATGGAAGACCAACATATTTGTGGTTTATTTTGATTTTTTTTTTTTTTTACTGAATATCAGTAAAGTATTTTTAACCAATTTTATATTTGTTTAGCTTTGTTTCTTAGATGGCAGTAGTGATCTTGGTTGTCCTGCCAGTGTGACCAGGCTTTTTCTTTTAATTTAAATAGGGTGTTTGTGTCTTTATGAAAAAGTTATAAACTCCAAATACCAAAATAAAGTGACAGGAGAAATGAAATACGAGTCAAAGTTACAAGCAAAAACCCCAGTCACTCAGCTGCAGGGAATGCCTCCTGATTTTAAACACAAATCCAGTGTAGAGTCAAATCCAGTAGAAAATAATGATCCAAAGGCGAAGTAATATTTGACTCTACACTGGATCTATGTTTACAATCTGGAGACTTATTGCCTGCAGCTGTGGGTTTTTACTGGATTTGTGTTTAAAATCAGGAGACTTATTGCCTGCAGCTGTGAGTGACTTGAGGTTTTTGCTTGCAACTTTGACTCATATTTTTGTGTCTTTAGTTAGCCATGGATTATAGATCTATTTCATTCTTATTCTGAAGGAGGCTAGTTTGTTAATAATGTAAAGGAAAGTAGAATTAAAGTAATTCATTGCCATGTCTAAGGGTAGTATTTTAAGTGGGGTCCAGTTACAGTTACGCAGAATAGAAATAAAATGTTTGAGTGAAAGTTTTTTTTTTTCCTACAAATTTGCTAGTACGAGGTGTGTTTTGGATGGTGAAGATGATGCCCAAGTAGATATGTAGGGATGTGGTCATTAATATTGTCATGGAGTCAGCCTGCTTGGATGGAAGGTGGAAGGTATGAGATGGTTTATCTGATATAAATATAAATATATATATACCAAATAGGTTGGTGAAACTACTAGGATTATTAGAATTGCAGGTGAACCAGTCACTGTTAGTCACCATTATTATGGTTTCTTGGGGATAAGTTAAGGATAAATTAAGGATAGGTAGATAAATTAAGGATAGGTAGTGAAGAATTTCAACTGCAGCAAGGTTGTTGCCAGGAGGTATATAGATGCCTATTATACGGAATTTTTGGGGCTGTAGTTCAAATTTGGTGAATAGTTGTGTTCTAACCTTATTTTATTTTTGTAAATTATGGCTACTCCCTTCCATGTTTAGTTTTCTTATCAAACCTATGAACATTGTAACCATTAGGTAAGATTTCATTATTTTTTATTTCTGGCTTTAGCCAGGTGTCTGTTAGACTAGCATGCAGTGCATGTATTTTGTTGGGGTCTTTAATAGAGCACCAAACATTCAATATTTTGAGTGTTCTAATATCGACCTGTTTTCAGCGAATGTTGAAAATATCAAAGAAACAGAAAACCGAATTTTTTCATAGGGAAAGAATTTGGTTGTCTGTTTCTGTTGCTTCGGTATTTTCAGCGCTGTGCTGGAAAGTTATGGGTCAGGTTCAGGTAAGTGTGCGATTGTGTGGACGTGAGGGTTAGGGTGGGTTAGGTGAGTTAGGGTTAGGGCACGTGTGAGGTGACTGTGCGATAGTGATGGACCTTAGAGTTTGGGTTAAGGTAAATGGATAGTTAGTGGTGTATGTATAGTTTAGTGTATGGTTAGGTTAAGAGTTTAGGTGTATGTGTGTGGATTGTTGTTTGGTGTGCTTGTGTTGTGTGTATGTGTGTGGATTGTTGTTTGTTTGGTGTGCTATGTATTTTGGAACAGCAAATCTTTTCCCTAGGAAAAAAACTGCTGTTCTGTATGTTCGATGTTTTAAATTTTCGATTCATAGTGTTCGATATTAGAACACTCGAAGTTTCAAACATTCGGTGTTCTAATTTAGACCCATTTTGTTGACTATGCTTCTTATGTTCATATTAATGAGTAATAGGTTTGAGCCTATGGAGGATGTATTTTTTGTCCCGATAGGTTGTTGTGTTGGGGGTTAAAGGTTTGGTGTAGATTTGTTTTGGGGTCAGGTTAGGGTGAATACTACTGGGTTATATGGGTTCAGGCACCTAGGCAGTGAAACATTTCCCTGTGGTACATTTGACTGGGGACACATGGCTGAAGTGACATTCAGCTGCAGAGAAATATGGCCATTTGCAAATTCCCTGTTGGCAAAGCGAAGCATACACTGGCATGCCCACAGCTTTAATAACCAAATGCACAGGGGGAAAATGATGCCCATGGTTGAACAAACCCATTTATCTCAGTTTTGTGTTCTGTCAGAAAGTATTTGTTTTAAAAATACGCTGTGTTTGTCCAAATAAATTTAGTAAATTTATGCTTCTACAAATAACTGCAATAAAATGTATCTGTATTAAAAAATGATGTATGCTTGTACAAATACAGTTCTTGTCACAATCATTACAATTTAACTGTTTTAAAAATACGTTATGCTTGTATGAATACTACTCTTGTTGCAATCTTTAGGATTTAATGGTTTTAAAAAGAAGTAATACTTGTATGAATACCACTCTTGTTGCAAGTTTTACAGCCATCATTCACCTAGTAGGAGTGGAGAGGGGAAGAGAACCTAACAATGTGGCCATGGCAGTGTGCACACCACTAACAGCTTAGTTTTACAAAGTAAATGTAAATGAAAACTTAGTAGCAGCTTCTCAGGGAAGTAATGTACATTGAGGACAGGCTGAATATTTCTGTAAGCTGGGTCACAGTAATGTTGCTAGTGCAGCAGTACAAGGGTTAGTGTCAGAGTGAGGTGAGAAGCAGCTCTTGTGGTTAGCTGCAGATCACATAAAGCAACTGCAGTACAAGAACAGAGAGGAGGGGAGTTGGGGAGACATTCAGTGGTTAAAGAGAGGTAATTTACATCCAATTAACCTAAAACCCAATGTCATAACACTGCAAAACTTTGTCTTTTGTGAAATGAAATAAAAGATTTCCAAGAACAAGGAATGTAAAGTAAATCATCTTAAATATCTGAGTGGAAGAAATGTCCATTTTAGGAAATGAGAAAATCCAAAAGAAAATTAGTATGATATAACAAACTTTATCTAATGTGCTTAATGTTGTGTCAAAAATATTCTAAGATAGCAGATTTTACAGAAATTGCCATTAGTGAAACTTATATTTTCTGACTTTAAAGCTGATATATGCTGCCCCTGGTCCAGATGGTGTAAATGGCTATATAATTTCCCCTGATGCTGTCTAAAGCTGTATTGGTTATGACAGAAGTCTTCTGTGGTTCATATGCATAAGAGACACTGTAAAGCCATTAATGTCCTGCTTAATTTGGTTGCTGGGAAGACATTCCTGCTCATGTTAGCTGAGATACCTTCATGTTGACCTTACCAGCATGGGATAAAAAGATGAGATACTCTATAAACAAGCTGTTCCTATTGAAATAGTTTAATATATGTAAGGTATGTAAGGTATTTGAATCAATCCCTCCTCCTTGTATGGCAAAGGATTTAACTACAAATAAGGACTCAATGGTGTCAGAGTTGTTAAATGGAGGATTCTGTGTTTACTTTACCAGTAATGTAATGTTGCCAAATCTGCTGATTAGTTTCTTGTAAACTCTACCATATCTGGATGATCTTTACACTTGGAACAAAGATGCACTCGAGTGTAAAACTTTCATGTTGGCAGTATGAATCAAGAATATCTCTTATTGACTTGGGGGAGTATTTAATGAAGATTTGATGTGGGCAAAGACATTTGCTATACCTAAAACAGAATACTGTAACAGAGGAATTGTAACACTTGATACCTAAATCAGAACATACTCTACTACAAGAAATGTTGATGGCTAATATCAGACCTCTACCAGAGAGATAATTTGCTGTCAAGAACGGGGTTTATTTGCTCAACTTAACTGAGCAGTGGGTTTGCAAATGCAGATCCTCTTCAAATTATTCATGCATTCATTTGCATGTTGGGTATAGAAAATTATTTGAAAAAACATTCAGGTAGTTAAGTATAGTCCTCCTAACTGAGAAATCATGGCATGAAGTGGGCTATTCTGAAACTAGTAAGGGATGGTTTATTAAAACATGAATATTTAATCTAACCTCATTACTTAGGACTCAAGGATTCAATCTAAATTTGGTTAATCTAAATTATAATTCAAATCACCAGTGCTACACTATCCAGTTGACTAATTTTGAAAAGCAAGGTATTTGCTTGCTAATTAACTCTATAACACATCCCTCAAAAAAACTCTCCAGTGGCAGTATTTTGGACTGGATTCTAGTCTCACATCCTCAATACTTCTCTGACAGGGGTACTCTTCCAGATCCTCTTAGTGACCATCGTCCCATCTTTACATACCGACTCCATTTATCCTTGCATCGTTCCCACAACTATATTACCGTACGTAACCAAAAAAACTAACACAACATCCTTAAACTGGAACAGTCTAAAAACATTACCTCTCGACAACGCAGTTGCTCACTTTAACACCTTATTCCTAAAGATTCTAGACCACCATGCTCCCATAAGGGCAAAGAGAATAAAAACTAAAACAGCCGCTTGGCTTACTAAAAACACACTAACTATTATGAGGCAAAGAGATGAAGCCTGGGCTCTTTACCTAAAAAAACAGGTCCCCCCTCACCCTTCTTGAATACAAAACACTTCAAAATAAAGTAAAAGAACTCATCATTTCTGACAGACAAAACTTTTTTTCCACACTACAAAATAACAACAAAAATAACCCTCAGAAATTCTGGAAAGGTATCTCCACTCTCCTTAACCCCGGCAAACTAGACACCCCCCCCGACCCAAATGCTACTGACACTGACTTAGCAACCCAATTTAACACTTTTTTCATTGACTATCTCTAAACTTACTTCTTCTTTCTCTAATACCACCACAATCTCCACATCACCTCCTCCCTCCTCTACCATTACTCTTCCCTGTTCTTCCACCACTCCTTCACACTCCCCCACTAACTCACAATCCTTCACCCCTTCTTCTACCATCACTCACCCCTCTCCATCTCCTTCCCCTACTTCCCAGTGTCCTCCCTTCTCATTAAAACCAATTCCCACTTTTACTATAAAAAAACTCCTTCAGAAATTGAAGCCATGCTCCAATGCTCCAGATGATATCCCTGCTTATTTTCTCAGTCTAGCCGCTGAAGCAGTCACCTACCCCATTAGCATTCTAATTAACCGTTCAATCCAGGAATGCATAGTACCCAAAATTTGGAAAAAGGCCTTCATTATACCATTACATAAAGGAGGCAACAATAATAATGTTACCAACTTCCGTCCCATTGCTATCCTGTCTCCTGTCTCTAAACTCTTAGAAAAATGCATACAACAACAACTTCTTCCACACCTCTTAGATAAACAGCTTCTAACACCCACACAACATGGATTCAGGCCAAATCATAGTACTATGACTGCCCTACTCTCCTTCCTTGAAACTATTAATAAAGCCCGGGATTCTGGCCTTATTGTTTCCACCCTACTACTAGACCTTTCTAAAGCCTTCGATACTATCTCTCATAGCCTGCTTTTAACCAAACTCTAAACTTAACCTATCCCCTTCTTCCTTGAATTGGTTCTTCAGCTACTTATCTAACCGATATCAAGCAGTAAAATGGAAAAAGGCTACCTCCTCATTTCTTAATACCCCAGCCGGAGTCCCCCAAGGATCCATATTAGGTCCCCTTCTTTTTAATATATTTATAAATGATTTCCAGAACTCTATTCCTTTCTCAAATATCATCCAATATGCAGATGATTCAACTATCATCTGCTCTGCCACATCTACCCCTGTACTCCTAAAACTTACTCAAGAAGCTTTTTCAACCACTGAGCAATGGATGAAAAGAAACCACCTTGCATTAAATGCCTCTAAAACCAAACTAATGGTATTTACTCCCTCTAAAACTACCTCATTCAACTTTAACTCCTTCACTATCACTAGCCAAAACAATATACCTCTGGAACTGGTATCAGAGACCAAATTACTTGGGGTCCAAATTGACAACCAGCTTAAATTCCATTCCCACTTACAACTAAACATCAAAAAGACCCATCAAAAACTGGGCATGCTCTACCGACAAAACTACCTTACCCCTGCCACTAAAGTCTCTCCTTCCTTTCTTATCCCCTCCCTTCTCTACGGAACTCCTCTTCTCACTAACCTACAATCCTCTCTTAAATCTCAACTTTCCTCCTGCTACAACAAAATTGCCAAATTTGCTACCAGCCAAAAGTCCTCCTCCAATCACTGCCCTTCTCTTCAAAAACTAAAATGGCTAGAACTATCAAATCAACTCATCTATACACAACTAACTCTTGTACATAAGCTCATTTTTAACCCCACCCTCTGTCCTTCACTCTCTTCTACCTTTAAGATGTACCTTCCTGATCGAGTACTAAGGTCCAATAATCAAAATCTAATAGAAGTGCACAAACCATCCCATCCACCAGGCAAAAATCTTCTATCTTATGGTTTAGCACGTCTCTGTAACTCCCTACCACCTTCCATTCGTACTACTTCTAACCATTACTCTTTTAAAAAATCTCTTCACTCACACCTAATATCCCAATGGGAATGCTCCTGCTCTCTCCCCACATAACAAATGATATCAAACTCCGGTTCCATTCTTTCTATGGAAAACAAACCCCTTTTTCACCTCATTCAAGGCCTTAGATTCCTTCTTTCTCCTCATTCAAGGCCTTAGATTCCTTCTTTCTTTCTCACTTCTCTCTCAATCTCATCTAAAACTTTCTCCTTCTATTCATCTCTCCATATACTTTTATTCCAGTACTTATATGTTAGTTGTAAATATTGCATCAGACTGCTGCTACTTATATGCGATTTGTAAACAATGAATCAGACTGTAACTATGAACTGTATGCTCCTAAGAAGAAATGCCTCTCTGCTGTACAATGCAATGTTCCATTGCCAGTCAGTTTTAACTCCAACCTCATCACTAGTGTGTATTACTTGCAATGTTTGCTGTATTAATTGTAAAGGTCTTTTTCAAAACTGCAACCTTTGTATAAATATAATCTTTAAACTATTGTAACCTAGAGTGCTATTGGAGCTTTTCTCCCCAGGACTCTATTGAAAACGGGTTCAAATGGCCCAATGGACTATCCTGGTAAACCAACTGCAAATAAATAAATACATTTCCACCACATTTGATGTAAATTGTCAAATCCTGTCTGATCTCCCACTACAAATGTAAAAACAATGATTATTCACATCTTAATCCAAACAGCCTCAATACTTTATATTAAAACTGTACTTAAGAATACCTTTTCATAAGAGTATCTGAATAAAATATCATGGCCCCAGAGTATCTGAATAAAATATCATGACCCCACTCTTTCAAGTTAAAGAATAGAATCTTGAATCAGTAAGATTAGGGAAATATCCAGGTACTGGTTTCATGCAGCTTGTTTTCAAAGGTCTAATGAACAATTTGGTTTGGTATTTGGCATATGTGATATGCCTGGCATTCCACATTTATAATGACAATGTCAGTCTTGATGGAAAAGGGGTATATTAGTAGGATAGTCCTCGGGTAGATTTATACTTGTCAGTTAACCAAGTTGACACACTGGAGACAGTCCCAGGATCAATGACTAGTTAAATGACTTGCTCAAGGTCATACAGTAGGCTTGGGGAATTGAAGCCTGTACCACAGGAACTACAGCTCTCAACATTAACCTCTTTGCTAACTGCCAACCTTCCACAAAAGAAGCCTACACATTTTGGGGGTTCTGTGTTGAGGAAAAGGTGTTAGGTAAGGTATGTGTACCTTGATTCCCTACAATTTTTATTCCTAACTCAATTAACTGTCTAAAAAATACCAGTATTAGAGGACTAGTTTGGATGTCAGAATAAAAAAATACAATTGTTCAGTTAGTATTTTTCTTTAGAAACCTACTCTGCTGAAAATCTCTAACAAAGCATTTGCCATCTTCTCTGCCTCATTGTAGAACAGAGACACTGCCTCAGGGTATCTAGACGCATAATCTATTACCAACAGGATACACTTCTTCCCTGTGGAACCTGGGGTATTCGGAGGCTCCAGAATATCCATAGCTACCCTCTGAAAACAGCTCCTCAATCACAGGTAAAGTTATCAATGAACCTTTGAACTTGTCCCCTGCCTCGACTACCCTTTGTCACTGCTCATAGGTCCTGCAGTACTCTGTTACATCTCTTGCAAATCAAAGCCAATAGAAGTTCTGCATAATACTTCTCTTGGTATGTTTTATGCCCATATGACCTGCAAAAGGAATGTCATGGTCTATGGCTAAAAGTGACAGATAGTAGGCTCTGGGCACTACCAACTGCTGTATCATCTCACCCTCTAGCTCTTCCTCACGGGTCCACTCTCTATACAGTAACCCTTTGCTCCAGTATATAGACTATTTTCCTTGAGCATCAGGTGCCTCCTTAGCTACTTCACTCAAACCTCATAAGGTAGTGTCTGAAAGCTGAGCCTGTCTCAATTCTACCTTTGTGACCCCTCCCAGCTCCCTTTTCACAGGAAGCCTAGTATCTACTGACAGCGGTGCCTCACTATCAGCCTGGGTACTATCACTCACCCTGCCCATGGGAAAATCAGTACCTACCAGCAACTGTGGCTCACTTTCAGGCTTGCTGCTACAAGGTAGCTCCCTCTCTGAAATAGCCACATCACCAGCCCCAGCTTCAGGTGTGGGGTCTGAGTCTCACCAGGTGACCAGATGTACATGTCTGTCTTCAAGCCCAACTGCGTATAAATGCATGCACACAAGGTACTGCTTTATCAAAATCATTCCCAATCAAAGCATTTGCAGAAAATATCTTTAAACACAGTTACCTGCTTGCTTTCTTTTACACCCTCCCAGTCAAGGTGAACCCTGGCCAAAGGTATTTGGAATGGGATCCCTCCTAAAGGTCTGACTGGAGTGGACTGCCCAAGCAAGTACTGCTCCTCTTTAATCACTGTCAGAGGCCGTGTCTCACTTAGCAGTGGCCTGTCTTCCATCCCCTAGGATAGGATACAAATTCTGGTGATAGTTTGGCACTCCTGTTGACTCCAGACAAGTTACTAATGGCATGCTATTCTTCCCACTTTAGTTCCCTCATCTTTTGTTTCCCTCATCTTTTGTTCCCCACTTTGCCTCAGTGAACATTTGTATGCTACATGGTTCCTCTGGTTATATTTAAAACATCTAACCCCTGATCCTGACTGTGTACCTGAACTAGATGGCTTTCTCTGTAACTTGTAGACTCTGTTGGGGTGATTTATACTGCCCACCATGGGTTCCCTTATATCCAGGTGCAGCACTGGGTATCCCTTTATGCTGCCCACCATGGGTTCCCTTATATCCAGGTGCAGCACTGGGTATCCCTTTCTTGTGCAGTGATGCCCTGTTTGCCAAGCAGAGATCTCCTTTTCTTCCCAGCTCATCTGCAGAGTTACACTCCAGTCTGCCAACCAGATTCTCATGCCCTCAAGCAAAGTATTAAGGACTTGTTCCCCCACAAAAAGATCTGCCAGTCTTTCAAAAGTGGTGACCTAACACCCACACACTCACCTATGAAATAAGTGTTTAACTCAGCAATATAATCACATACACTTTCATCTGCCTTGCATCCATGCTCACAAAACTTTTTTTTCTGTAAGCTTCAGGTGTTAACTTATAACAGTTGGATAAACATTGTTTCACTCTATCATATAGTTTCAGTATCAGGTAAGTTAGAAACTTCTGTTACAGCTTTACTATGTAGTAAGGGGGTCAGGAACCGTACCCAGAGCTCTTGATAAATATTATACTGTTTCCATATGCTTTCATATATATAAGTAAAACTCATTTGACTTCATAGACCTTGGCTAATTGGTCCTTTCTTAGCTTATCATAATCCTCTGCTGACATCTTTGCCTGCCTTCCCTGACTAAACTAAACAAAAATGAATAAAGCTGTTGTGAAAATGAAACTCTGAATGTTTATCTTGTGGCTGTTGAGAGTGCACACACCTTTAGTGACAACTGTCTGCAGGCTACTGAAGTTCAGTTTTATCCCACCGCTCTGACAGCAATGTGATGGCTTCTCTTTACCCTGGACCAGTAATCAAGGAACCTCAATCCTCTTTACCCTGGACCAATAATCAAGGAACCTCAATCCTCACCATTGACACCGGTGCGAGACAGTCACTAAAAACAGGAATGGATTTACACAGTATTTTCAAATGCAGCTTTCTACCTCAAACACAGTTTCCCCGAAGAGTACACAAGGAACACTCTCCAGACCTGGGACTGGATTTTCTCTCTCTAGATCCCAAACAAGAATTTGGAACACCATGTAACAGTTCCAAGTAGCTGGCACACCCAGTCCTAGGTGTTTGATTACACACACACACACACACACACACACACACACACACACACACACACACACACACACACACAGGCTGGTACAGATTTGCTAACTGTACCTCTTATGCCCAGACTATAAGGTAACTATGCTGCCACTAGTCAACCACTCTCAGACTCTTACAAGGTATCCAATTATAATGAGTAAAATCAATACTATCATAAATGGTAGAGTGCAACCAAAACAGCCAGGCTTTTTACAGTAATAAGCACAAGTACTCTTAAGACATTAAAAATATTCTCTAAAAGACCATTCACAATGAAAGGTATTACAATATGTAATACATAATAAAATAGAAAACATGGGAATACTAAATATTTAAGTACAATAAACACCAGAGTTTGTCACAGAAGAAATAAAAATAACAGTGTGACAGATTCAAACAGATGTTGAAAAAACACTACATAACTACTCTCACTGTATTTCCTGACAGTCTAAAGAATAACTGTTCCCTAACTAACTTAATACAGCAAGGCAAGATAGGATGCTGATATGCTTACTTCCACAAGGCAACGTGATGAGCTTCAAACTAAACTGAACTGAACTCAACCCAACTGATCAACTGACTGTGATAAATATGTATCTGTTTTGTTTTCTTTGGAACCAGATATAAAAACTACTGTGAGAATTCCAATCTCTCTGTGCTGGTTATAGAATGAAATCACATTTGACCACCTGACTCTGGTGCAATACAAACTCAGATCTTTTCCAAGATCTGTTGCAATATTAAAGAACAATTTCAAAAACATCTACCTCTTCCCTTCCAGAATACTTTGTTTAAACATACACATATAATCAGTTAAAAAAAATATATCAACAGTGTTTTTATATCACAAGCATCTGTACAAGTCATTGCAATGGTCAAATGACCAAAATTATTTACAAAACTCCAGCTGTTAACTATGCTGACATATGTTACATGTGCACTGCCGTATTCTCTCTGGCATAGTTGGCAATACCTCACATCATCACAGCCTCCATATGATCTATTCATCACACTTAATCTGGTTGGGACTCACCTGATTCTGTCCTTGCTATGACTGGAAATATTCCATGTAGGGATTAATCCACTTGACCTGCTTAAATCTGAAACATATGACAATTACATGACTCGATAATCCAATAAGTAACAGGTGAGAAAGTTTTAATATTGTTTGTGACAGATGTTTTCTGCACTGCCTATTTACAGTACTTGAACAATTTATAGCATAGATCAAGACAAAATTCAGACTTGCTGAATCTAGACTGTCATTTTATGAGCACTATGGCCAACCATCTTACTTTAAAGATGACCCATCTACTCAGTTGTGATAGAAGTGTGGTCAAGGAGCTATCTGAGTTGGGGATTGTTGGAACAAGGCTCAGTCTTGGGCTTTCCTATTGGTTGGATTGCTTGAAAAACATTTTACTTAGCGGATATTTAAACACAGCATTTGGTGAGGTTTTTTGCAGAGGTGCTCAGAGCTTGGCCTTCTTAGCCAGAGATCTGTAGTCAATCTGAACAAAATCCAAGGCATCCTATGAATTCTACTGAAAAATAGGTATTTTTGAAACCTTCTTTGCACTTTAAACTGTTTGCAACTGTGTTGCAGACTATTTCAAACTGTTTTTATTGTTTGTGAATGTGTATTCTGCACTGCCTATTTACAGTACTTGAGCTGAATCTAAACTATATGCATTGTCTGAGCACTAAAGCCAGCCATTTCACATTAAGAGGACGCCTCTGCATCCTTGTGGTAGAAGAGTGTAGTCAAGGACCGATCTGAGGTGGGGATTCTTGGAACAAGATTCAGTCTAGGGATTTCCTATTGTTTGGATTATTTGAAAACTGCTATACTTAGCGGATATTAAAACACAGTGTTTGCGCATACCTGTGAACTGTGCAATGGGGGTTAGCACTGCAGTGTATAGACACAAATGCTTAAAGTCAAATTTTCCCTAGTAACTGCTAGGGAACCCTCCTAACCTTCTCTGCTTCTTGGCATGTAAAGCATGTGCACACTGCTGCCCAGAGAGCAACCCAGCTATGCTTTTAGAGGCACCGGCACAGTTTTCTACCCCTAAACTTCCCAGAGATTAGCAGATTTTACTAGTTCTCCATCAGAACCAAGTCCATCTGGCCCACCTTCGACCATTTATTATAGAATACACATGGCATAATGGAAGATCAGTTTCCCACCATTTCTCCAGCCATCCTGATTAACATGGGCATCCTGAGGCAATGTAGCAATTGCATCATCTATACAGACAACCTACTACCCCTAAAACATGTAAATACAATATGCGAGAGATATATCTATACTATGAATCTGGAATCAATGCTCTCTCTCTCTGTCACGGAACAACATACCAAATACCAAGCAGGCTGTTAGCAGCCATATTCCACCTCCCACACATACAAAGCACACAACACATAAACCCACATACATGGAGGTACTCACTAGAAATATACCAAAAGAGCAAAGACCTCCCAAATGCAAACTTTCTGCACTCAGTACGATCCCAACAGCACCCACTACACATAACATATGCATCAGTCTCTCACCCAATAAGCCCAAAAGGCAAAACATATCTAAACCAAAAGCTTTGGTCATAGGCGACTCCATAGTGAGACACACAGATGTCCCCCTCACTAGGCTGGACAAGGAGAATGTCACGTTCAGCTGCCTGTCTAGTGCCATGATCCACCAAATCATGCACACACTCAAGTCTCTCAACAATAAGTACTGTTATGACTCTGTCATAGTTAATGTTGGAGTGAATGACTTGGGACATACCTCACTGGAGTATATGAAGTCAGACATGAGAGAACTTTCAGATTATGTGTTCTAGGCAGGTATGTCCCTAGCCCTAAGTAGCATTATTACCTCACCCAGGATGATGCCATTATACAAACAAAAAATGATTGACTTCAACAATTAGCTTAGTTTCTGGTGTCAATCCAGGGGGTATCCAGTATCCAACAGGCTGGGATGATATGGTAGACGAACCGCACTGCTTTGCTAAAGATGGTTTTCACTTGTCACCTATAGACTTTAGGTATCTCCAGAAACAAACTGAGTTATGCTACTTAAAGCTGGGAGTCTAAATTAGAAACTGCACTCACTTGAAGCACTTCTCGGATGTCTGCTCAGTCACAGAGACATGGTTCAAGGCCTCAGAGAGTACCCTGGCCATGCAGGCCTACAATGCCTTCCACAGAGTCAGACCTCCCAACGAACGTGAAAAAAAAAAAAAAAAAACACAAGGAAGGAGGATTATCCATCTTCATTAAAGACATATACACCTCTAGACTGGTTAAACAAAAGAACCCCCTCCATGTCATCGTTACCTGTAGGTCCCCCAACATGAACCACAAAAACTACACAGCCTACCTGAACTTGAGTCACTCAGCACAGCCTAATATCCTGGTCATAGGTGACCAACTATCCTTGCCTTGATTGGGTAACATACATGAGCACAAACAAGATCATCTGAAGACTCCTGGACTTTAACACAAATGCTCTGGAGCAGATAGTCAGCAGCCCCCCCAAGGGTATCTGACATCCTTAAAATAGTGCTCACCAAGATGGGGGATCACTGCACCACCCCATATGTGGGGCTTTCCTAAGTAAAGTCCAAGTATAAATCAGTCTCTTTCAAAGTAATATTTGTACCTGCCCCACCCTCAGGAGCAAAAAGGTTACAAAATTTCTCCAAAGCAAAATAGACTACTGAGCAATGACATCAGTAGTTTCAGACCTCCAGCCAACACTGACAGCAATGACCCCTATAATGAAGTGTATACAAATGTCCTACACATCAGCCATACCAGAATGGATCAAATCAAGATCCTCAAGAAAAAATAAGCCACCCTGGTGGACATCCGGCATTAATAGGTTATGCAATAAGAGAAATACACTTCTGTCAAAAAGAACATGAGTAAATGGGCCCAGCAAAGGAATAACTCCCTCCAAAGCATAAAGCAGATTGGACATCTTGTAAAGTCCTCTAAAGCTAATTACAAAACTAAATTGGCATCCTTAGTCAAGGTAAATCACAAAGCATTCTTAAGCTACATCTGAAATCTAAAGGGGAAGGCCCAGCTTTGTGCTGAACTAGCTGTAGACAGTACACTTGTACTGAATCTGAGGACATCACCAACCTGCTAGCAGACAGGTTTGATGAAAATTTCACCCCGCAGTCCCCACCAATCATACCTCATAACATGCCTGTCACCAGTCCTCTGCCTAGTATCTCCAGAGAGAAGATCATAGCTGCACTCTTCAAGGCCAAAAACACAGCCTCTGTGGGATCAGACAACATCCCAGGTTGCCTATTAAATGATCTAAAACAGGAGTTAGCAAAACCTCTTGAGTGCACACTTCAATCTCTGTCTAAGCACTGGCTTTGTCCCAGCTGAGTGGAAAACAGCAACTACAATCCCCTTGCACTAAGGGTTCCCAAAACCAACCCTAGGAACTACAGAGCCAAAAACCTAACCAGCCTTATCTGCAAAACCATGGAGAGAATCATCACAGGATTATATCAACAAGGATATAGGTGATCTTCAAATTGACCAGACCCAGTTTGGTTCCATTAAGGGCAGATCTTGCCTGTAAACATGGTGGAATTCTTTGACAATGTCACCAGGGCCCTGGATGAAGGGAAAACAGTTTACACTGCATATCTCAACCTAGCCAAGGCCATTGACAAAATCCCTAACTCAGGCATCATTAAGAAAGTCACCCAGCTGGGGATTAACCCTTGCATCACTAGATGGGTTGCCAACTGGCTCAGAAAGAGCACACAGTCAACTGGTGATGCCAACTCTACTAGCAGACCTGCTACCAGTGGTGTTCCAAAGGGATCTGTGCTAGGCTCCCTATTGTTTGTTATCTGTTCTTCAGAAGTCCATGGGAAAAATAGATGGTGTATGGCTTATCAAGTTTGCTGATGACTAGAAAGTGGGTGGATCATCAAATCCCTCAGAAGATGTCAACATACTACACAATGGGCTTACACAGACAAATGATTGGTGTCAAAGTCACCAACCTAATGCATTTTTTTGCATTTAGTTTATCACTACCTTTGGCAAAGCAGAAACCCCTGCTAATTACAACATTAGTAATACCCCCCCCCAAGTTCAAGCCTAGTGGTGAGAGATTTAGGAATGAAAGTTAATAGCAGCATTCATTTTGATATTCAGGTGTCCACAGTAGTAAGGATGGCCTTCTGTGTTGCACACCTCATAAGCAAGGGTATAGCATCCAAAGCTAAGGAGGTTATAACTCCTCTGTAATCAGTCAAATAATAGAGTACAATGCACCCTTCTGTATGTACCTCACCAGACATTCTTCAGCAAAAGGATAGACTGAAGAGGTTTCTCACCAGGAAAATTCAGGACCTACAACCAATGACCTACATGGACAGACTGAAGGCCCTATCACTTTACTCAGTTTCTTATGGACTGCTTGCAGGCAGCTTGTGCCTGGCCTAAACAGTAGCCTCAGACCCTGACTTAATGAAGTTGCTGCACATTTGCAAATCCAATAGGACAAGATTTACTTGCTCTAGGGTTCTTAACCTTGCCAGTGATATTAACAGGACATGCTGGAGAGACAGATATGTCTCCCAGAAGTTGCCATTCCTCTGGAACAAACTCACAATTCATGTAAAACAGAGATCCTCAATGACCCTGTTTAAGCATAACCTAGACAATTGGACAATTTGATGGGAAAGCATAAATTTACACCGGGGAGGGGGGGGGTTTCACCTATGTCCCTCTTAGATGGGGGCAGCCAGTGCTGATCATTGATTTGTGCACAGACATAGACTATATATCTTGGTCTATAAGGGAACAAGGGTATAACATGGCTATGCTTGTAGAGGCTTTAGGGCCAATAGCTCAGTAACCTCCTATGATCCTATGATAAGATTTAACTGAAGCAGTGTGAATATCTTTTTTCAGAAATCTAAGCAGGTCTGTAAAACCTTAAATAATAAAGAGTGTTTCTGGATAATCTGATGCATTCTGCTGACAGAGTAATTCATCTCAAGGCCTTTCACACAAGTGACTTGAAATTGGGCTAGTTTTGCCTGGTCATAAAATCGGATACATATATGTGAGAAATCCAGTAAAATATGGTCCCTCTAGTTGGACAAGCTGTAGTTAAGCACAAGGAACTTTTATTCTAGCAACTTGCCTGATGACTGGTCTTGCATGGAAAACTGAGCATTAGTGTTTTGGAACAGGGATGGTAGCCAGCAAACAATATAGTTATGAACCAGTATTTAGGCTGTTTTGCTTTTGTCACTAGCTAATGACCCTAGATTCATGAGATTGTAGCTCAAGGACTCTTAAGCCTGGTGAGGTAAAAGGGATCAAATATCTCTCTGCATGGTCAGAATTGGGTAGCAAAAGGTGAGGTTTTAATGCTCACTGGGAGAATAATCTAACTTGGGAAGATATGAGACAGTTGTCATAATTGTTAATAATGTCTTTGCCTCCCATACAATGAGTACAAGGTTTGATTCTGACCTCTGGCCAGTGCCTGTATGTAGTTTGCATGTTTTCTTGGTGTCTCCAACCTTCCAATACAACAAACCCAAGAACAGAATTTTGGTCTGCTGTACAGACTCTGGATGGTGCATATTGGGGAAAGATGTACAGACCAAAAGCTTTGGACATCAGCTTTGATGCATAGTATCCTCTGGATAGGAGAACATACTGTGCAGTGTGTCAGAGCTAGTTATTCAGTGGGAAGGCAAAGATGCTTACCTCACAGATACAAGCTACAGGTTTTAAAGGTAAACGTTGAAGAAAATTAGCTAGGCTTAAAATGGCCCATGAGGGCAGCTAGTCTTATTTACTTACCTCTGGACCTATGCGGACAACATGGGATTCCCTAGATGTATATTTTTCCCCTCTATCAAATGTAAATCAGCACTGTGGTGTAGGTAGGAAGGATAAAACCTTAACTATGGCCCTGGCCTCTTGGGTTTGATTAGTGAACCAAGTGTGTAGGTCACTGGCAGGGAGGGACTGGTGTGACCATCCCATGGGAGAGTGCTCATTATAGATTCCTTGAACTGAGGTACGGCTCACAGATGTGAGGTTCCTTAGATTATATCAAACATATGGGTGGGGATGAGGAAATAATAGTAGAGAAGAACTGCTCTCAGCAGCAGCAGTAGTTGCTAGCACTGCCACAGGATGCCCTTAATATCCCCAGTGATAACAAGCTCAGTCTTAGAAGGTCTGGGGATGGAGGAAGGAACAGGTAGAGATGGCAATGGATGAAGCACTGGTGTGGCTAGAAAGAATGAAGCAACAAGCAGAAGGAATCTCAATCAGATGTAGAGAAATGTCCATGCCCAGAAGCTCTAAGAGGTCTATAATCTAATGCAGGTAAATGCTTGGAACAGCTGTAACAGGAGAAGTACAATCCAAAGGACACTTGTGGGACCAGTATTAGCACAGTTAGTCGAAGGATAAGCATTTGCTTAAGAAAGTGGTCTACAGTAACAGGATGAGTTTAAGCTTTTTCACAGCAAGCTACTTCCCTGTGGGCACGTTTGGTGTGGGTGTGGTTTGTGACTAGTAGCTGCAGTGAAATTTTAGCTACAGAAATGTATGGCTATTGCCAATTCTCTATAGACACAGAATAATTCATTGTCCTACCTACAGCTTCAATATTAATGCTCCCATCGGGGTGTGTGAATGTCTATTGCCCCCAAGGCACCACAGATAGCAGGGTAACTACTGGATGTTAGTGGCAACAAAAATGCAGTGTACAATAGGCAGTCCCTTTTATTAATTGTGTGTGAACTTTGTCCCCCTTTGTAGTGTCTGAGGAACATTGCCTAAATCATGCTGGTTTGATTGCAGCATCAGGCAGGATTTCCCGCCATTTTGGTGCACACTTTTGCTCTGTACACAAAGAATGATACGAGAGAGATTTGAACCTCAGCGCTGAAATAAATAGGACATGCTGGAGGGACAGATTCATAACCCAGAGGCTCCCTTCACTCTGGAATAAAATCCCAGTCCAGGTTAGGCAGAGTCCCTCAATGACTCTCTTCAAAAGGAATCTTAATGAGTGGACAGGAGATCATAGGTTTACCCCGGGTATCACTTCTGTGTCACTGTTAGACAGAGGCACAGTATACTAGCCTTGAAAAAGGGCATAGCAAAATTAATTTAAAATGGGTGGTGAAAGCCAAACACATTCTGGCTAGGCTTATAAATGCCCTAGGGCAGATAGCCTAGTATGAACCTATGATACATCATTTCTGCTGCCTCCATACACTTGGTCATTTTATTGTGTGCCTAGTACTGTGTGCCTCTATTCCTACAGTTAAAGAAGCTATCATGTGCCTCTGCATCTGAAATTACTTCACACGTCTCTCCAACAAAAATCTACCAGTAAGGAAATGGCGGGTCGAGATTATAACAAGGAACGATCAAATGATCGAACGTAGTTATATCAAACTCAAACGTTCGAATTCACAACACATCGAACTACCAGAACAGTGATTTTTTTTCCCAGGGAGACAAAAAAAACAACTCAGAGATCGTACTACAGTGCAAAGTGACAAAAGAGGCCAAGTGACTTCTTTCCCAGGAAAATAATTTGTTTATATGCCACTTCGTCATTTTGCGTTTGACATTTGAAATTCGACCAAGACGTATTCAACAAAATGCGTCTTTGGTCTTCTGATAGAAACCCAAAATGACTCACTGCCTAACGATCTGAATCTTATGGCATTTCTTAATGTAGGGCATGCAAGTATATTAATGAAAGTCACAAATCTGTGAAGAGGGATCAATTTCATGTTTATAGCAATAGTATATAGCTCTGTATTAGGAGCAGTATAAAAGAGGTTGTTTCTTCACCATGGAAAGGTGACATCTTAGAAAGGATAACGTGATGTAGTTATATAATGTGGCTAATGGTTTCCTGAATCTAGACAGTTTCTTTTTCTGTTTATGTACATTTGTTGCAAACCCTAAATAAGAATTCATAAATGGGTTTTGTCATATTAGATTTTTCCATCAGTGTGGAATAAAGTGTATGTATTATGGCTCCACATGGGCATACAGAAACTAACATTAAATGTTTATTAGCAAGCAATGTGGGTGTAATTAGTTAATGTTCTGCATTTATTAGGGTGGTGCAGTGGTGCAGCTGTTAGCACTGTCACCTCACAGCAAGAAGTTCTCTGGTTCGATTCTCGGCTGGCGTGCCTTCTGTGCGCTGTCTGCATGTTTTCCCTGCATTCATGTGGGTTTCCTCCCAGTGCTCCATTTTTCCTCCCACATTACAAAGACATGCATCTGGAGCATTTCTCCCCAGGCCTCTGCTGAAAATGAGCCCTGTCCCAATTGGAGTTTCCTAGTAAACAAATGATAGATAAAGTTTTCTAGTAGACTGAGGTGAGTTTATGTTGTATCCATTTTGTATGCTACAGTTTCAGATAACAGGCCCAGTTCACTGAACCCATTAAGTGGAAATGCAGTGCTACAGCAGCTCAGAAGTTTTACACGGGTCTTTTTCACACCCCACCCTGATGTCTCCAACTTGTATGCACATATGACCAGTTGCATCTAGACTGCATATCATAAGTTTAACAGAATAGAAATGGCTTTGCTAGCCTGTAAATAGTATAATCCAAATGCATGGATTTCACCATGTCTAGATAAGCACATTTTCTACAGTCTACCACAAGTGGGTTTTAAATTGTATCTTTTTTCTCTTCTATAAATTCATGTGAATCTACGGGTCTGCAAGCAATTTGAAAGATCCTGGGGCCGAAAGTTTCAAAAGGTAGGGAATGTTTCCACATTGCCAAAAGTATCTGGAGGAAATGCTTTATTGCACCATCACTATACAATTCTGAATAGGCTTCATTGTAGTATAAACATGTGTGACATCAAAGTACCTAGCTTTCCAATGTCAAGTCAGATTTCTAGGAATGAAATCCATGCAAAGCTTTCACTTCTTTGCTCTCAACATTTTTCTCTTCTAGAGAATGAACACCAGCCTTATTTGTGTCTGACTAATCTATAGTTGCATAAGTACTGATTATGTCTTAATATATCTGAAACTAGTTCTGCAGTGGAGTCCATGAAGAACATAGAACCGTTAAGTAGTTCCAGAATGTTATGCACTTTCTTCATTGGTAACTTTGGAAAAGAATGCACTCTTATGCAGATGTGGACATATGCCATTCTAAATGAAAACATTCTGTTGACAGTTTGTAGTGAACGTAATGAGAGGCTTAATGTGCCCCTCATACATGGAATGGCTATTTATAATCGGTAGAACTGAAGCAGAGTTGTTTTCTAGTGATGATTTTCTTTAAAATTGGAGGTTTTTAGCTAAAGATTCTGTTAAAAAACAAGCTTATTTAAACCATTATTGCTTAACTTGCACACTGTATATAAAGTTATAAAAAATTATCCTGTAAATGAGCAGTAATATACCCTAGAAGGTGAAGAATGGACATATGTGGGAGCACCGCAACCCCAGAATAAAAGATTACCAAAAAAGATGGGAAACCTTTTTACTGCATGTACTGTTTAATACATTTAATATTTCCTTTGGCTCTAAACATGCTGGATAGTAAGACAAATTTAATTTACTACAACCTTTTTTTGGACTTTAAGATCCTTGCACCAAGAAATGCACATTGGTAAACAAACATATTTGGGGTTATACGACATGTTTAATTACTTCTTACCACTTGTTTTTTTAATGTGGCAGTTATAGTCCTTCTTTGTTGAAGTTTGCCTACATCTTTAAAACAAGTTGAATTGGTCTATCTGCCACTTAAATAGAAGTGTGAAGCTATGGAATTTCCTGCATTAAGAAATTTGCAGATGGAAGTCTTTAAGCTAGATGATAACCTTTCTGTTCAGCTTTATATGTTTATGACGCCATAAGTACAATTTCTGCTTTCAATTTCTGTGTGGAAGCTATAGACCTATACTCCAATTTAAAAGGTCTAGTTTCTTAAACACAAAAGTTTCTGAAGCCGTATTACAGTACTTGTTCACAATTTTAAACACAAGACAATTTCCATCTGAAAGGCAGCTAGAGGTAGGCAGGAGGCGGCCAGGTGTTTAGTTTAGTGGCCGTATTCAATAAAACCTACATGATCCGTTTACAAGCCCCGGGCAGCACACTAAGTGGCTCTACATGGCGTATAGTGCCACGCAGAGATGCACAAACAAGGTAAACACCATGCCATGTGAATTACAGCATAAGCAGCTGAATTGTATGCTAATCAACGAATCCAAAGTGGAGGAGCTATTCAACAAGCTACAAAGTAACTGTGAAGCGTCAGTGCTGGTTTGTCCTGTGAGTTACAAAACCTATTGCAATACAGCCACACAAAGGAGTCTACACAGAAACAATGTTAGGGCCTGCTGTTGCTTAAATTCATGTGTATTTGCAACAGGCTGAAGTTTATGCTGTTGCTATTAATAGTCCAAGGCCAAGAAGAAGAAGAGTCTTCAGACCCAGTTAACTTATCACAATCTGCATGATGTGGAAACTATAGAGTGCTACATGGTGGATAGAGACATTACAGGAACTCTGCAGCCTCTGCCATCCTCAACTCAGAGCCAGTACCAAGGGGAACACATCCCATTGGAGACAAGGTATGGGTATAGCACTTAGAATTTTAGCTACAGATGCCTTTCAGAGACAACAGGGGTGTACTGCAATAGGTTTTGGAATTCACAGGCATCAACGTCTAGGATCCTCCATCAATTCCTGAATGCTATGCTCCAACATGCTAGTGACCACATATATTTTTCCTGTACTCCTGAAGATAGGACCATATGCATGAGTTCTACCCTATAGTATACTATCCTGAAGTACTGGGTGCCACGGACTGTACACATGAAGAACTTAAGGCACCACCTGGGGAACAGGGAAGGCTCTACATAAATAGAAATGGCCTCCAGTCTGTTAACTGACAAGTTGTGTGTAATGTCAAGGTAATCATCTTGAACATGTGTTTTGCAACCAAGACAGTTACTGCGACTCACATATCTGTCACACCTCCCAACTGTATCATATGTTCACTGGGGGAATATCCCACAGGGTCATTTACTGGCTGATGATACCCATCAGAAATGCACATACACCTGCTGTAGAACACCATAACGAGGCAAATGCTCAAACCAGAAATATCATAGAGCATGTATTTGGGCTGCTGAAGCTGCAGTTCCAGTGCCTAGATACATCTGGAAGAAGTTGCAGTTCCAGGGTCTAGATGCATCTGGGAGAGGCCTGCAGTATAATCCACATATATGTACTGAAATATTCACAGTATGTGCCATGCTACACAACATCATCCTGAGAAGATTGCTTAAGCAGAATCAACAAGGGGAAGAGAGACACATCCCACCACCAATGGCAAGGTCACCACAGCCACACACAGGTGAGGAGTCAGGGGGGGGAACCAATAGATGTTGTGGGTGTAGGCAGACATAGGCATGCTCAATATGCCCTCACAATGTCTAAGAGACAATTGCTGGAACCTTCCTGTGTCCTGACAGAGTGCTCCTCAAACTATCTGGAGATATACAGAGCTGAGTATATTTTTCTGGCACTTCAGAGTTGTGTACTGGTAATTGTTGTTTGACTAATTTTATATCTTTGCTGGCTGACTTCAGAGTTGTGCACTGTTATTTTTGCTTCACTGTATAGTTTTTCAGATCTCTGCTGAAGGTGTTGGTTTTCCCATACCCACCTTCCCTATTCCTGTGTTGTTTAAATTTGGAGGCTTTTGCAGTTGCCCGCCCCCACTGTAGATTTGACCTGGGACACTCCCCCCAGTCCCATCTCTTTACCTCATTCTACCTAATAGACTACTGCACTTGTTTTTAATCATTTATAATTTAATTGCATTCTGTAAACTGTTTGGTCTAAAATTGCTACATACTCAAGTGTGCTAGCTTGCACTGCATTTGAATTGTTTTTACTGCTGTTTTAGCTACTTGTCATATATATATATATATATATATATATATATATATATATATATATATATATACATATATACATACACATACACACACACACACACACACATATATATACATATACACACACACACACACACACACACACACACACACACACACACACACACACACACACACACACACCTTTCCTGTGCAGTCCAGATTCAGATGTGCTGTATCCAGGACTGTATGCAAGCTTCTGTGTCTCCCCAAGCTTTCTGTGTTGGAGGGAAGCTTTCTAGCTTATCAGTGGGAGTGGTAAGCACTAGGTCACCTATCTACCACATAAGGAGTGGTTCTGGCCCAGAAATTGTAGTTATTGGCCGTTTGGACAGTTTTTCCATCTCTCTCAACTTTCTGATTTAAAAGCCTGCATTTGCACTTAACTAGTTTAGTCCAGATACAGATTCTTAGTTTTAGCACTTGAATTTGCTTATTCGTGATAGGCACTTGTTCAGAACTTGCAAGCACTAAATAACCTACTAATTACTACAGCACTCAACCTTCCTCATTACCTAGAGAAAAACAGCTCTTGTACTCACTTTCCTCACTTATCTAGAGTAAAATAGTTTTTTTACTCGGGTATGCCCAAGGGTCAGCTCCCAGTGTTCTCTCCTGTCTATCTGATGAATCTGGGCATCTTGGGGCAATGTAGAAATTGCCTCATGTACACAAACAACCCTCTCCTCCTACCACCCAACACTACAACCTGTGAGAGATGCACTTATCTAGCCAAACTGGAGGTAAAGCTCTCTCCAATCAAGACTGAACTTGACAGTCAAGAGGAGAAGGTAAACACTTGCACCACACCACACTCATCACATAGTCTTACTAATTGTACACCACCAAAATCCACACATAGAAACACAAAAACATTTGCGGAGGCTCTCAATAATAATCTGCTCAAGCAACAGAGAGCTCCAAAGCAGAAATGCAAGCAACCTCCACCCCCAACACAACCCAAATGACACATAGCCTGCAGACTCAGTGTGCCACTCAACCACAGCCAATAAGGCAAAACAACGTACCTAACACACTAGTCATAGGTGACTCTATAGTCAGGCACACTGATGTCCCACTCACCAGGCTAAACAAGGAGAAGATTACTGTCAGCTGCCTGTCGGGTGCCAGGATCTGCCATGTAACCCACACACTCAGGTCACTCTACAACAAGTACAAATATGACTGTGTCATTGTCCATGTTGGTGTGAACGACCTGAGATGTACCTCCCTGGACTACATGAAAAGAGACATGGAAAAGCTCTCTGATCTTGTAGCCCAGGCAGGTATGACCCTAGCCTTGAGTAGCATTCTGCCATCACCCAGAATGATGCCGCAGTACAAGGACAAAATGATTGACTTCAACAATTGGCTAAGCTTCTGGTGCCATTCTAAAGGGATCCAGTATCCGTCTGCCAGGGTTGACATGGTCAACAGACCACGATGTTTTGCCAGAGATGGCCTGCACCTGTCATCCCTGGGATTCTGTATACTGGCTAAGGTTTTTGCTGCCCCTATAGTGCTTTTTTCAGGCAAGGTTCAAATGAGAAATTCACCACCGTAACAGGAACAGGCAAGCAAAAACTAAGGGTGATGCTACTCAATGCTAGAAGGCTAAATCTCAAAATGCACTCATTCGAGGCACTAATGGAGAACATCGATATCTGTGCAGTGACTGAGACCTGGTTCAAGGCACCAGAGAGTACCCCTGCACTACCAGGCTATAACTCATACCACACTTTTTGGCCATGTAATCTGGGCCAGAACACCAAAGGTAGAGTATGTCCATATTCATTAAGGATATCCACACCTCCAGGCTAGTTGCTCAGCATAATGCAGCTGAGGTTATCCAAGTGCAACTAACTCTGGGCAAAACTGCAATCCAAATTCTAGCTTGCTACAGATCCCCCACCATGCCCCAGGATTCCCACTCCTCTTTTCTTAATGTAGTGGAAAATATTAGGGTTCAACCAAACACCCTAATAATGGGAGATTTCAACTACCCCACCATTAACTGGGAAAACTACTCATGTACCAACTCCTTCGCTCAAAAATTTCTGGAATTCATAAACTCCAATGCCCTGGATCAATTTATCCACACCCCCACCAGGGGCAACGATATCCTAGATCTAGTCATTACCAACATGAGTGACCAGTGTTCCACACCTGAAGTCAATGCCTCATTGGTCCAATCCGACCATAAGCTAATTCCACATCCTGCCTCAACCCCCCATTTAGGAAACCATGGTAAAAAGTTTCTCCAAAGCCAACTTCATGCTTCTTAAGACAGAAGTGGTGAACTTCATGACACCCATGCAGATGGACAATACAGTTACGACTACTGAATCCTACACAATTGCACTTTATAAGCACTTACATGAGTGCATGGATCGTGCCTATCCCAAACAGAACCAACACGCTATCCTCCAAAAAAAAAAAAAAAAGGAAGCCAATCTGGTGGTCCCCTGCCATAAACAAACTGTACACCAGAAGGAAGAAACTGTTGCAAAAAAGAGTAAAATACCATGAGTAGAGGAGCTCCCTGGTCAGCCCCAGTAAGAAGCTGTGATCCCTGATAAAATCCTCCAAAGCTAGTTAAGAAAACAAAATCGCCATGGATTCCAAAGACAACCACAAAGCATTCTATAGCTATGTCAAGAATCTCAATGGCAACACTCAGATCTGCTCTGAGTTACAGCACAATGGCACTAAATATACAGACCCAACTGATATTGCCAACGTCCTGGCAGATAGGTTCAGTGCTAACTTTACCCCCCCCCCTCACCCTCTAACTTTACCCCCCCCTCACCCTCTAAAGAGCCCATCTCTATACCAGAAGAATGCAAAGTTCCTGTAATCACGGCTGCACAGGTAAAAACCACACTCTCTAAAGCCAAGAACACAGCATCCATGGGACTAGACAACATCCCAGGCTGCATTCTACACGAACTACAGAACGAACTGGCACCCCACCTAAGTACCATGTTCAATCATAGCCTCATCTCAGGCTTTGTGCCTGCTGAATGGCGCACAGCGATGGTTATCCCACTCCATAAGGGGGGAGCCACCACGGACCCCAGGAACTACCACCCCCCTTAGCCTGATGAACTACCACCCCCTTAGCCTGATGAGCCTGGTCTGCAAGGCCATGGAATTTATCATCATGGAACTTATAAACAAAGACATTGGTAATCTCCAAACTCTGGACCCCACGCAGTTCGGGTTTGTAAAAGGCAGATCATGTCTCCTAAACCTGATCACCAAAGCCATAGAAAAGGGTAAGGTGGCTCACACAGCCTATCAAGATCTTGCCAAGGCTTTCAACACCATTCCCCACTTTGGAATTATAGATAAACTCACTAAACTAGGTATAAATCCCTATGTCACAAGATGGCTTGCCAAATGGCTCACTAACAGAACCCACACTGTGAAAGTAGCAGGCTCCAAATCAGACTTCAGACCAGTTACAAGTGGAGTACAACAGGGTTCGGTCCTGGGTCCTCTCCTGTTTGGTATCTACTTCTCTGAGGTACAGGCTAACACAGAAGGTCTTTGGGTAATGAAGTTCACAGATGACTGCAAACTAGGAGCCGTAATCGAAACTCCTAACGATGTGGACATCCTACAAAAGGGCTTCACTGAGACAGCTGCCTGGTTTCAAAGCCATGGCCTCAAGCTCAATGCCAAAAAGTGCATTGTCATCCCCTTTGGTAAAAACTCTGTACCCGTGAACTACAACACAGGCGATAGTATACTTAACACTGAAAGTGTATTTAAGAGACCTTGGGACACAGGTGGACAGAAGTCTCTCCTTTGATAATCACATCGCCACAGTAGTCAGGAAATCCTTCTACGTGGCACACCTCATCATAAAAGGTTTCTCATCCAGAAAAAAAAAAAAAAAAAAAAAAAAAAAAAAAGAGGTCATTGTTCCCTTCTACTTATCACTCATTAGACCCATTACACCCCTTTTGGTATGTACCTCACAAGACATCTACAACAACTGGAAAGGCTGCAGAAATACCTCATAAAAAGAGGATTACTGGCCTCAAACAGATGCCCTACGCAGACAGTCTCAAAAAACTCCAGCTTTACTCTGTCGGATATCGCCTACTCAGAGGTGATCTCTGCCTAACATACAAAGCTATGTCAAACCCAGAGCTGTTGGACATGCTCCACTTAATGAAATCCCAATCCCTCCAAGCTACACTCTCTAGGGACCTAAACCTTGTCACCACAATAAACAGAACATGCTGGAGGGATATATTCCTGTCCCAGAGACATCCCATTCTCTGGAATAAACTATCTACCTATATCAAAGAAAGCTCCTCATTAGCACTCAAGAAAAATCTTGATGATTGGATGGGAAATAGGAAATTCACCCCAGGGATCACCTCTGTGGCTCTGCTCGACAGTGGCACAGGAAAATAATTTTTTGGGGTGGCAAAAGCCAGGGTACCTTTTTGGCTGGGCTTGTATAGGCCCTGGGGCTGATAGCCTAGTACCTCTACCTCTACCTATGAACCTATAAACACACACTCACCATCTAAGGGGCTAAAACCCTCCTACACACATTCATATAGTAACATTGATGCCAGGTAACGCTCACAACCTTTACCCACCTATATAATGGCTGTGTACTGCTAGCATCGGACAGTTAGCCTTGAACTAAAACTGTTGCAACTGCTGCATTTACAAGGTAAGTGTTGAACCCAGAGTGTGTTGTGTAATAACATGAATGAGTGGCATATCCTTGCATGTTGTTACTTGGTAGTGTAAGCAAGTAAATGGTGGATTTGTATAGAAAGGGTCTTTACATGTGACAGCAGAGAATTGTTTAACTTATGTGTCCATTATTAAGAAGTATTTATTACTAAAATGCACAACTCACTAATAAGATAGCAGTAAGCAGAAATAAAAATGCGAGAAAAAAATCAAACCGCCTCTCCACGGCTATTCAAAAATTGCAAAATTTATTTAAAACGTAGAGCACTGTGGATGTTCAAATTTGTTAGCAGTCAGTTCAAGCTTTCTATCAGCAAAGATGATGCAGAGTCCAAAACAAAAAAGAAAGTATGTCCTTCAGTTCTGGCAAATTAGCAAAATCTTCAAATGCTCATTGCAGTACACTGGGTACCCCCATGGTTTAAACCGCTTGTCACGAACAATGGGCAAATCCTTGCTCAAACAAAAACTGAAGCTTGCTAATGCTGTTTTATACCTTACAATGCCTCGTGTACTTGGCAAAATGTGTTCTGCGTGACAAAGTTCAACATCACAGATCTTTCCAAACAGCATACAAAATAGGTCCCGAACAGAAATCTCCAAAATTAAAACACAGGTATAACGTCCCAAACTGACATACGATAAGCGCTTTCAGTAAAACCTTCATCAGATCATACTGGTCAGGGACACCATTACTCATATTTATACTGAAACTTTAACCAATAAGGTTTAAAATAGAGGACAACACCTTCTTCACAATTATTTGCAGCCATTCAGCATAATGATTCACTGACACACCTCCTAACTAGCCAATGGTAGGCCTCCTGGCTTTAAGTACTGGTTTCAGAGGAATAACTGTGTTCAATCCGGGTGCTCGATCTGCTCGTATATTCACTATCCATTTGGTTTCACATATCTCAGTTTTGTTAGTGACATCACCTCTTCTATTACCTTCGGGTATTTTCTCAATAACTTTAAATAGGAAACTATGATCAGGAAACCTTGACACATGTACCGCTAAAGCATTATGAACATCCCCTCTCTGAATATCTCCTAGATGTTGTAATAATCTCTTTCTAAATATCTGGTTGGTTTTGCCTACATAAAATGATGTAGTCTTTGCAGGTAGCCAAGTACACATTTTTGGTGGCACATGTGGCCTTACAATTAAAGATGAAGTCTGTATTCATGCCTGGATGTCTGAAGATATTACTGCTATCTATATGGCCACAAGCAGAGCAGTTACCACACTGAAAAGTTCCTTTGCATCCCACCACAGCAGGTTTCTGAAAGCAGTCTTTCATACATAAGACGTTTTATATTTTTCTTATTTTTGTAGCTGTAATGCGGGCTATCACCTACTATAGAGCGAAGTTTTGCATCCTGAGTAAGGATCGGCCAAAATTTATTAATGATTTCTCCAATTTGCTTATTATCAGTACTATATGTGATAGTTAATCACATAGGTGGTGCATCATGATTCTTCCCTAGCAAGGGTGCTTCAGAATGCTGCAATCTCCTCATATGAGGCTTATTGATATGCAAGTCAGTGTCTCCCTCTGAGTAGCCTTGTGTCCGTAAACCTTCCTGCAAATCAGCCACTTCTTGCTGGATCACTATCTCCTACATGCATCTCTTAGTGATTCTAGAGACTTCATTCTTCATAATATTATTGGCCACATGCCTCGGATGCATGCTACTTTTATGGAGGTAAAGATTCCTCCAAGTGGATTTCCTTTAAAGTGATGTCTCTAAAGATCCATCTTTATTGAGCATGACTTTTAGGTCTAAGAAACTAACAGAATCATGTGAAAACTGGCTTGTAAATTTTAAAAATGATGTTGTTTCATTTAAATACTGCAAGAACAACAAAAAATGGGTTTCATCCCCTTCCCAAAGCAGGAAGAGGTCATCCACAAAATGGCCATAGAACTTGACATGTTGGAACCAAGGGTTAGTATCACTTAGGATGAATTTATTTTCCCAGTCTGACAGGACAATGTTCGCATAACTGTTGGCGCAGGGAGTGCCCATTGCAACCCCCCAGCGTTGCCAGTAAATAGACTTTCCATATATGAAAAAATTGGTATCAAGTATGATCTCTAATAGAGAACATATTAAACTAGCATCCTTACTGCTGCTCACTTCTGATTACTTTTCTTACTGCCTCAGTTCCAAAATCATTAGGTATTGAGGTGAATAGACTTGTGACATCCATGGTAGTCAGTAGTAAACCTCCTTTCTCCGTTAATAAACCTAAAGCTACTGTTAGCTTCTTCAGGGAGTCATCTGTGTCCCTGATGACACTGCAAATATTCAACAAAATTTCTTTCACTTCTTTCTCTACAAACAGGGACATGGATTCTGTTAGCCATCCTTGCCCAGATACAATAGGGCGAAGTGGTGGATCAATAGGATTTTTATGCACTTTAGGAAGCCCACTAATCGAGGTAACAGTTGGGTGATCATTCTTGGAGGAATCATTACTTCCATAAAAGTAGCATGCATCCAAGGCATGTGGCCAATAATATTATGAAGAATGAAGTCTCTAGAATCACTAAGAGAAGCACGCAGGAGATAGTAATCCAGCAAGAAGTGGCTAATTTGCAGGAATGTTTACGGACACGAGGCTACTCAGAGAGAGACACCGACTTGCATATCAATAAGCCTCGTATGAGGAGATCGCAGCATTCTGAAGCACCCCTGCTAGGGAAGAAACATGATGCACCACCTATGAGATTAACTATCACATATAGTTCTGATAATAAGCAAATCAGAGAAATCATTAATATATTTTGGCCAATCCTTACTCAGGATCCAAAACTTCGCTCTATAGTAGGTGATAGCCCGCGCTCTATAGTAGGTGATAGCCCGCATTACAGCTAGAAAAATATAAAACGTCTTTTATGTATGAAAGATGGTTTTCAGAGACCTGCTGTGGTGGGATGCAAAGGAACTTTTCAGTGTGGTAATTGCTCTGCTTGTGGCCATATAGATAGCAGTAATATCGTCAGACGTCCAGGCATGGATACAGACTTCATCTTTAATTGTAAGGCCACATGTGCCACCAAAAATGCCTAGTTGGCTACCTGCAAAGATTGCACATCATTTTATGCAGGCAAAACCAACCAGATATTTAGAAAGAGATTATTACGACATCTAGGAGATATTCGGAGAGGGGATGTTCATAATGCTTTAGCGGTACATGTGTGAAGGTTTCCTGATTATAGTTTCCTATTTAAAGTTATTGAGAAAATACCCAAAGGTAATAGAAAAGGTGATGTCACTAACAAAACTGAGATATGTGAAACCAAATGGATAGTGAATCTATGAGCAGATTGAGCTCCCAGATTGAACACAGTTATTCCTCTGAAACCAGCACTTAAGCCAGGAGGCCTACCATTGGCTAGTTAGTAGGTGTGTCAGTGAATCATTATGTTGAATGGCTGCAAATAATTATGAAGGTGGTGTTGTCCTCTATTTTAAACCTCATTGGTTAAAGTTTCAGTATAAATATGAGTAATGGTGTCCCTGACCAGTATGATCTGATGAAGGTTTTACCGAAAGCGCTTATCGTATGTCAGTTTGGGACATTATACCTGTGTTTTAATTTTGGAGAATTCTGTTCGGGACCTATTTTGTATGCTGTTTGGAAATTTCTGTGACGTTGAACTTTTTGTCACACAGAACACATTTCACCAAGTACACGAGGCATTGTAAGGTATAAAACAGCATTGGCAAGCTTCAGTTTTTGTTTTTGTTTGAGCAAGGATTTGCCCATTGTTCCTGACAAGCGGTTTAAACCGCGGGGTTACCCAGTGTACTGCGAGGAGCATTTCATGGATTTTGCTAATTTCCCAGAACTGAAAGACATTCTTGTTTGTTTTGGACTTTGCATCATCTTTGCTGATAGAAAGCTTGAACGGACTGCTAACAAATTTGAACATCCGCAGTGTTCTACGTTTTAAATAAATTTTGCAATTTTTGAATAGCCGTGGAGTAGCAGTTTGATTTTTTCTCGCATTCTTAAGAAGTAGACCTCAGGCATCAAAAATTCATGCAGTCATATTTCTCAAAAGAGGTGATAGTCACCTCATGCCCTTTGCTTAGCACCATACATTTGTAAATTATTAGAGAGAGAAGTTAGAGAGTAATGATACAGTTTAAGACTTCACAACCTTCAAAAACCATTAACAATACTGATGGAAAAAAGTCTGATGCTATCCACTGTCTAACTTTCTAAGACCAATATAAAAGTCAAAGGTACAATTACCAATTCAACATCACAAATGCAGATATACTAAGCACCAAGTCAGCTATGCAGCCTCATCGTCAGACACAAACCTTATACATCCCTGAATCCAGAAGATAGAAAACAGGGATATGGCATGGTTATCACTTGGTGTTGTGTGGGGGTGACAGGAAGCCTAGGCTGACAAACGGTCAGTGAGTAAAAGAGAAGCAGGCAGACATTATGATAAAGTAACAAATGGCCAGCTAGATAAAATTAATTTTAAGCTTCATGGCTGAACCATGTAATGATTGTGTTTGTGTCTCTATGGGTCCTCCAGCTGAAACTGATGTACAAGTGTCTGCATGAACAGCCAAGATCTGTGCTAACTCTACATCTTGGTATATCAGACAGGTGTGACACATGCATGGTATAGGTGGGAGTTAATCATTTTCGTACCGGACCATGGTAACTGGCTCTATCAGGAGTTGCACTGGCATGTCCACACCCATGGTATGATGCACTGCTGCTGCCTGAACATGACTGATGTCTGCTGGACAACCTCTTCTCATGAAGATGCTGAGGGCCACAACCCCATGGCCTGCCATATCTGGTGTGGACAGCTCAACCACTGATGGAGCAGTGGAAGTACTGCCACTATGCGACATGATCAGGCATGGCCACATTGGTTAACAGCAGATGATGTGGGGGAACTATGCCCATGAGGATGCTGTCCCCCTCCCAGCAGATGTTCCATCACAGACACCAGCCGTTCCATTCATCCGATCCATTGAATCGGCAACATGTTGGAGGCAGTCACGCATGCCAACCTGTGCCACATCTACAACCCTAAGCATTTCTCTGGAGCACCTATGGGAACATGCCTGTGCCTCCATAATGGTGAGAGGCACAGGAAGAGACACCTGGATCAGGTGGGGGATGGACAGGAGGGATCCTCCAAACACCCATAACAACCATGCTGTGTGGCACCTTTCCCTCACTTTGGCTATTGCCAAAATCACCAGGCACTGAAGCCACAGTAACCACACTTCCCTGATCAATTGTCTCAATGTCCACCTGTCCAATATTTGATGGCTCACTTGAATGGGTAGGTGTACGTTTACTGGCTGTGTCTGATGGAATTTCAGGGAATGACTGTATGTCAACCTCAATGTCAGATTCAACCTCTGCACCCACCAACTGTGCCTCTGTTTGGCCACCATCATCAGAGTTTGCTGATACTCTGACATCAGGTGGTAGAAGTCCCGCACTTCCACTGCCAGGATCACCAGTGATAATTAGCATCAAACACAGGAATAAAATACTGCTTACACTACAATAATCAATATATGCTAGCAAAATAACAATGGTGCCAATATTATAGACAGTACAGCAATACACACAACAGTCCTGACATCAACATCACACACCAAAATATTTTTTTGAAATGCTCATCAGTACTGCCATAAAAATATTTGCCTTATGATGTGCAAATGATGGCATGCTCCCTATGCTAGATGGTCCTGGAAGACGTTAAGCAAAAGGTAAGGACAACATCATCACAATTAACAGTAACACAGGGGGTAAAATATTTTGCCCTATATATGTTCATTATACTTTCAACAAGATCTTGGATGACAAGCCCAACATAAGCCCAACATAAGCCCCATATGTATGCAATCAGAATATGTTAACTGTAGCAATCCTCAATCCCCCAACCAATTTCTTGGAAAACAGAACTAACATGTTGATGTAAATATTTTACTACATAACAGTATTTAACAATTGAGATACAAAATCCTACCTGGAAGCCTCTTTGGGCATACTTGCTGTCACTGAAACACTAGCACCAGTGTCAAGGACGTGCCATTCTGCACTTTCCTGGGAGCTGTCTAGATCCCTGACAGTGGACAGGAACTCTTCATTTGCTGTTAGTGTTGTCTCTGTAGCAGCCCCCCCCCATACCCATATGATCATGGGCTACTGTAGCTGCTTTCCTCCATGCAGATAAGATCATGTCAGTGGCCCAATGATGAACCTGATCATATGTCCTGCTGTGGCTGCCTACTGCATTCACATCTGCAGCCCCCCCATACCCATATGATCATGGGCTACTGTAGCTGCTTTCCTCCATGCAGATATGATCATGTCAGTAGCCCAATGATGAACCTGATCATATGTCCTGCTGTGGCTGCCTACTGCATTCACATCTGCAACTATCTGCTGCCAAACTTACATTCTGCCTGACATGTCTCCATGTCCCCTCTGAAGCAGAAAGGCACCATGTCACCAAAAAGCTTCCAGAAAAACCCGATTCTCACCTTCACTGAAGGGTGGTTTTCTGGGATTGAGACACCTGGATTCCCTAGTCCTAGAAGCCCTAAAAGACAACAGAAGGATAATACACATACGTATCACATAACTATAACATAACTGTTCCCAGATAAAACAGAAAAGGTAGCATTTCAGTACTACTCACTGTAGAAACATAAAACAGTCCAGATATTTGAAATATGAACAACAGGCTAGATGCAAAACAAGGGAGAGTAACATCAACATATCCTTGTTTGTGCTATAACAGAAATGCAGCTTTGCTCCCCCAACCCTGAAACAGGCAAATGACACATTTTGCTAACAAGTCATCAATAAAATAAAAAACTTATCAAGTGAAATTTCTCTGAGAAATGTCTACAGATTTAATACAGAACATTTTATTTTAAGGTATTGCCAATCATGTATATCTGGGAAATGCCCTGGCAAACATGCCCATGCCATCAGTACACTTCTAACTGATGCATACATTTAAAAGTGTAGCATTTGCTAATCAAAAAATGTATATAAATATTAGATTTTTCTTAATGATATTTCAGCATATAGATTAAAAATGCAAGCATACCTTCTCAAGTTCATTAATCTTCTATGCAGCTATACCCCAAAGTAATATCTTTTCTGTGTTCTGTACATAAACAAGTGTCCTCACCTTCAGGTTCCCTAACTACACAGTTGTCTTTTTATGGTGTAGATTCAGGGCTGTCAGCACAGTGGAGATGCAAATCAGGTGTGCATTCATTAGAATTGCTGAATCACAAATACTTGGCTCCATGGCGCAAATGTAAACATAGTGCAGGCACTCCCTCAATGTTTGTTTTTAATGGATTGCAACTGTGAATGATTACTGGTAGGGAGAAGGAAAACACAACCACAATGCAGACTGCCCTACATCTAGTGGGTGTCTCAGGTTAGACTTATAAAGCATTAGAAGTAATTTTGTCAATGTTAGAAATGTAAGTAAGCAGCACAGAATTCTCAGATTCTGTTTATAAACATACAACCTTCCCTTCATTTGTTGTCAACTGTATATTATATTATTGCCATTTAATATCCTCACACATTTTAAGGACAATGATATAGAATGGCTTACTGATGGCATGTCTGAGATTACTGGTCAGATAGGCCATGAATGAGCAACAACAAACACAGAGAGGCAAGACAGAGTTGCATATTTGCAAGCAATACTCAAATGGTTGTGTGATCACTCAGTGCACTACATCCAAAATTAATACATGTAGAAATAACTGCTATATGGTTTTATAGTTCTGTAGATGATGTTGCAGTTGCTTGTATGAAGTATTTCAGTTCCTGCTGCAAAGCTGTTTGTGTGGTAAACAAGAAAAAGGCACCCTTACTGTGTTCTGAAGGTTCACTGGAGTGAATTCAAATCCAGACCTATGTAGAAATATTTCATGTGCACTAGCATTTATGTCAAAGATTTTTTTCCATTTTTTTTTTTTGGCCAGTGTTTGCAAGGTACGCAGCTTAGTGTAAACAAGGGAAATGGAGAAAATGAATGTCAAGTTTGACTATGCCTATCTTGTTTGAGTGAAGATTAGCAGTGTGCAAACAGAAAATCTACAGACAGGGCATCTGTAAAGGTGCAAAGGTCAAAAACAATACATTCGTGCAATTTTTGCATTCCATCATGCAACTTCACTTAGTGGTGTTGTGCAGAAGTTAGCAAGGTTCCCCCAACACATGCAGTCATTGAACACCTGGAAACGGGACTCAGCCTATAATTGAAAATGTATACATTTAATTAATTCTGTTGAGCATTGCGCAAGTACGCTAAGCAGCATTGCATGGCGGTTAATGCAGAGAATTTAAGAATGATTAGGAAATTATGGAAATGTCATGTAACTAGTCCTGTTGCAGTAGGTGTAAGTGTAGGTCTGGAGTACAGATGGTCCTGGGTTCTAGTACAGGGTATATAACCTATTGTTACTGTTGTGACAGTGCAGTTTCATAGCAAATAACTGAAAAATAGACAATTGTTAGTTCGACATTTTTTGGCAACAGCTGTAAGTGTAGGACTGCCCTACACATGGTCCTGTGTTCTAATATAGGATATTCCATAAATTTATACTGTTGTTCAACTTCCCATTGTATAACATATATAGTGGAGCTAATATGAATTATATTTATGAGGGATAAGGCACCTTTATTGTGTTTTCAGATGTATGACTGAGGATATCCTGTCTACTATATTTCTGTAAGCATAATTCTGCTATCTGGCCTTGCACGGCCTTCACAATTACATAACACACATACACAACTGGATCTATATAAAGTAGCCTTGTCAGGTCACACACATACTGGAGCTATATAAAGTAGCCTTGTCAGGTCATGCACATACATGTGTAACACCTCAAACTGTCACCTGTATTTATAAATGATCCCTATGTCTGAGCAGCACTTCTGTGGCAAAGTTAAAAAATCAACACTGTGGAAGAAAAGGTTTGTCCCTTATTCCTAGGTTTGAATTCCACACTGTAAAAATCAATTTTATCAGTGTATAAAGGCAAAAACAGATGTGTTAGGCCATGACATCTATGACCCCAGTGTATGTCTGCAAACTTAACTCACCTAACAGTTACCTTCCAATTTCCAATATATATTTTCAGGCTACATAAATATCATACAGGCTGCTGAGAGACGATCTATGCCAGGCCTACAGAGCAGTCTCAGACCCTACCCTATTGGAAATGCTGGATATCAGCAAATAAAATGGGACAAGAATAACTTGCTCCAGGGATCTCAACTTAGCCTGTAACATAAAGTAAACATGCTGAAAAGATTGATACATCTCCCAGTGATTGCCACTCCTCTGTAATAGGCTCCCACTGCATATCAAGCATTACTCAATGACCCTATTTAAGAGCAACCTTGACAACTGGATGGGTGATTGTAAATTCAGCCCATGGGTGGCACATATCTTTCTCCTGGATAAGGGCAGTGGGTGCTGCTCATGAAATTCAGCCCATGGGTGGCACATATCTTTCTCCTGGATAAGGGCAGTGGGTGCTGCTCATGAAATTGCTCTGCTAACAAAAACAATCAAAATATGCTCAGTAAAGGTACTTGGGTTTTTACATGGCTAAGCTTCTAAAGGCCCTAGGGCCATTATCCTAGTAACCTCCTATGAAGTTATGCACCTATGCAGACCTCCCATTATGTCATGTCCAACATGAACTGTGGATGTCATCCACCACAAGTTATCCTGCATCTTTGCAAAAGTCAGACTTGCGCCATATTTGTTGCATAAAGTACTGAGCTATGTAGTCTGCGTTTTCTCGGTGAGAACCCCCCCATGGTCTGTCTAGCTGCTGCATATATCTGGTGAGGTACATACAAAAGAGAGCGTTATACTCTATTAATGTTCAGATGAAGTTGAGTACAGTGCTGCAATATCATCCTCAGATCTAAATACTATGGCATGACTTATGATGTGCACAACATAGGCTTTCAATATCAGAATGGACACTTGGTGATCAAAGTTCAGCTATCTACATGTGTTCTCAGTGCTTGTATCACTGGGTTTCAGCATAACAGGGCTGTTGTCAGTGCTGTAATAAGTGAGGAATCCCACTTTACAGAAGGGCAACATAAAGACACATTTTCACATTCATTTGTAGATTGTGTGGTTTTGTCACCAATCATGTGTGTTAGCCCCTCATGTATTATGTTATCATCATAGGTGGACTACATGATTGCACCCAGAATGCAAGAATCAGCAAACTCGATAAGCCAAAGGCTGCATACTTTAGTCTGAATTGTCGAGAAATAGATTCCAAGCAGTAAATGGCCAAGCACAGATCCCTGGGCTGTGTCAATGGTGACAGTTCTAGTTCTACTGGTACAGGTTGATTCACCAACTGTCACATTATGTGTTCAGTCAGTGAGCCAATTGGTTATCCATCTAGTGACATAAATGTTAATCCTCAGTTGGGAGAGTTTCTCAAAGATACCTGTATGGGGGATAGCATCTAAACCCAACCCTAGGCCAGATCAGGATAGCCAATGTACACTGCCTTACATTTATCCAAGCCTATCATACAGAATCAGAAGGCTGTGACATCACAGATCACTTGTCACATGACTCAGCATATACATCTTCCTGATACGGTCAAATACACACTTCACACACCCTCCACACATACTATGTTCCTGTCAACATGCATCCATCTGAGTTGGGGGGACAGCACTCGATGCACACATGTATAGACACATGCCAACTCTCCTCTTCTGTGATGTAAACCAGTATCTCATCACGGACCTTTTATAAACATTAGTAATAACCCAGCTGTGTGTAAAAGAGCTGTGGGTTTTTAATGCTACATCATGTCTGTTACAACTATTAGATGTCCTCAAAGAGGTACTCGAGGGCATGCATGATGACAACACTAATTCTTTTAAACTTGACAAGCCCAAGAAATTTGACAAATCCACATGGAGGTATTCACTCAAAACTGTCAGATGTGGCCATAAACACCTATATGGACCAAATGGGGAGACCATTCTATCATGTACATGGCATCTAAATATGTTGAAATGTGTGAAGTGGACTATATCCCAGATCCAGTGATCGGTTCCGTACATCAGACCTGTCTGCTAGGCCCTTTCCTTTCCATTATTTAAGTCACAGACATCACAAATGACACACACATCATGTGTTCAAAACAACTGTCTGAAGGACTACAGACTGTGGGCAATCATGGACTCCAACTGTGATATTAGTACAATACAAACAGTATCAACACACACCAAAGATTGCTGCCACAGCCATGACAACACTTACAATGACGCAAAAAGATGGGGGATTTGTAAAATTAGAAAATCAAACACAACCCAAGTATAATGTAGACATCATACCCTATAAATAAGACAAATAGTTATGTGAACTGTATCCTGGGATACATAGTATGTGGAATGCCCACCAGCATGTGGCCACAGTGCTGAATACTCCCTTGTATGTAACACAACTACTGAGTATGTGAAGGATGTCTACATCACAGACCATAATATTTCCATAGTTCACAGCCTTCATTACACCAATAACCGAGTACAATGCACACTTCTTCATGTACCTCCCTACACATCTTCCAGTGATGTGTAACTAAAGTGTACCACCTTTGCTACAGTGAGGTGCCACATATCTTATTGGCCATACCTAGGTAAAACCCCCATCAAGTTGTTACACTAGATGCATGTGTGGGATACCTATTCTGGTGATGCACACAATATGTACATAGCTGTTTGGTGACATTTATGGCATGGATAACATTTGTGACCATGTGGTTGTGCCATATATATATATATATATATATATATATATATATATATATATATATATGCCATGCACACCAGTCAACTAGCCTGTATCGATCATATGTCACATACAGGGACAGCAGTGTCCCTCCTAACACCTCCAGCAAATGCTAGTGCAGGACAGTATGCGAGATTACCCTCAGAGTGCAGCTGTGTCATAATAGTTCTACAAGTGTGCTTATGCAGAACCACTTCTGATCACTCTAAATCTGATATAGGTCAGAGACATAGGATTAATGGTTGTATTATTCTGATATTATCCATGATTGTGGTGCTTCCTTAATATTGTCCATGAGCCTTTACATGTGGCCCATTTGCTACAGTCCTCTGCTGAGATTACACTCATATTCAGGCAAACCAGTCGGCACAGATTCACAAAATCTACCCTACCCCAATTGTACATACCATTCCTGATAGATGCCCTCTGCATTGTTCATCCTTATCTCACACAGACCTACTCCCCATTGTTAAATCACCTTGTGTGACTGTGAAGTCCCTACTATACCATATTGATATGTGATTTTTGTTGCTGATATAGCTGTCTTCCATTAACATGCCGTCATCTGCTGTACATTAGGTCATTTCACCTGTCCTCTTTCCTTCTGTTCATTCCTACAATTCATCTGTGTGCCCGTGTTCAATACATACACATCCACCGAGTGTTTATCTTACATGGCAGTCCATGAAATCTTACAGATCATTTACACAACATCTGTACAGAATGCCAGGAATGGGATTTCACAATACTATGCACCATATTCACTGCCCTTTACTGTGTTTGGACCATTTATAAATCACACCTCCCAACTTATGTCCAGAATTTTGCCTTCTATCTTTTGCTCTGTTCTTTATAAAACTTGTAATTTTCTGCCATATCACTGGGATAATATTAGAACTGATGTCACTAAATAATTACATACATTTGAGTTTCAGACTTCAAATCCTTCAGAAAATGTATCTTAACACAAACCTTGTTATTCTAGCACATTTCTAAAGAGCAAGTATGTTAAAGCTTTCCCTATTTCTGGGTCATTGTCCCCCCTCCATTATGTTGTGCTTTGTCCAGGTTTCTTGCACTAGGAGATTGAGAGCTATAAGAACTATATAGGTTAAACTCTGTTGATCATTGCAACATTCCGTGCAAACGTGCTAACCAACTGTGTGCTATTCATGGTTGCTTTACATGGTTTTCTGACCAGCAATACTGTTGCCAGCCACCGAACTGCTCTTATTTAGGTTTAAATGCAGTGCACAGCATGAATATGTAATGAGCACTGCTGCTCACAGAGCATCACTGCGTACACATGTAAACTCCATGTAAGATTTGCAGGAAGCCTACGCGGAGTTTATTGAATCCCACAGTAGGTCCTGCTTTATACAGCAAAATGAGGCATTTTAAGAGGACAATTAAAACTCTGGTGTGATGACTTGATTTTCTATACCTTTAATTTAGTAGCTTTAGCTGCTAGCAGATGCATATCTTGGAAAGTTGAATGTGCTGCTCTGCAGAACTGTGCATCTGTGATTAACTGATATGTTCTAGCTTATCTAAACATTGGATAACTATTTGTAGGACTTTATGGCACTGGTTCTTGTATTTTCTTTTTAAAAGACATTTCTAACTTGTTACCCTAATGCTTAGCATAAGATTGTTGCATGCATATTTTCAATGTCTGGAACATGACCTATGCCACAGTGGACACATTAGCCTGTCATCTAGGACAGTTCATTGCTTTCATTTTTTTATTATGGCATTGAGAGATGTTACAACTGATACAGCAGAGTTGCATAGTGGTGTAAATATTAGATTTCTTGCTCTTGCATTCTGCTCGGCAGTAACAATTTCACTAGCAAACAGCAGCCTGACCCCAGGATTGAAGATAAGTGGACTCCAGAACTGAAGCAAGACGTAAGACATACTACTTATGTTTTGCATTTTGCATGCTCTGTATTAGTTGCTCCAGACATGTTTTTAGCAATGGATGGGAAAACGTGTTTGTGGTTGTACAAACCCCCTTGAATCACAGGCTTACCACTAATACATGGTTTCCCTCCATCCCTCTGTACTGGATTTCTACAGCACAGTCATGGTATAAATGAGCATTGAATAACTATTCCTGAATAAGATAAGATGTGCCCATCACGTTCTTTGTCATTGACTCATTCAAAACGTTTTGGATACTTTTTGTTAAACCAGTTGGGAACCCTTGCAAGCTAACTTTCTATGTATACTTTTCAGCAATGGAAAGCTGCATCTCTTCTGGATAGGAACTAGTCACAGCAGTCTACATGTGGGACATTGAGCTGGTTTAAAATCATTTGGTAGGAATGTGCAGATGCTAAAGAAACTCTGCACGCCTAAAACAACCTACTTATCTTTACCAATTCATATCTAACTTAAGTGCATATATTGGAGAAAGTCTGCATATTGTGCAATTTTTGAATTAACAAGCTTAGTAGATTGCATTCAAAATGAAAAGCACTAAGGAAGTTTATACCGTACAATAGGATATTCTCATTTCCAATGTAAGTCTTCGGCTTTATATAAACTGGACATAGCATACTGAACTATTAAACCTAGTAGCTTGTAGATCAGTATGGAAGTGTTTTCAGTGTATGAAGTATTTCATTGTGCTTTATAAGTAGCTCAAAATTTCAGTCTGATAATGTTCATGTACTAGAGAAAATCCCTGCATACTGTTCCATTTTAATTAGTAACCTTTTAAATGAATTTGGTATGTGTTTTTATTTCAGTATGGACTTTGGAGTAACTGCTCAATTTTAACTGTCTGCAATTTTATAGTGGGAAGAAAGATTGCCTAAAGAGCATCGTGATGTCCTTGCCAATTAAGTACATCTGAAATAATTTTAAACTTAAACAAGTGTTAATGTGGCTATAAAATATATAATGTTTTATGCCTTCAGCTTAACTTTTGGAATGGCATAATAGTTCAGGTGTTTATCTTACATATACAAGGTGCAGGGTTTGATTCTCACATGGGGTAACTGGCTAGGCTTAAAATGGCCCACAAGGGACGTTGGCCTTCTACTAATCTATGAAGCTATGGATGGCTCTGTTATGCTGCTCTGCATTGTTTAACGAAACCATTAATGACATAGTATGACAGCAAAATAGTTGGATTTCTATTTTAATAACTTGTAACACAGGAATGGACACAGGAATGGAGAGGTGGTTACTAATGTCCACTTTCCAAGTTCAGAATAGTAAGATGAAGCATTGTACTAAAGTGTGCAAGATATGGTAGAAGTGCTGTTCTGATGAAATGTAAATGAAGCTTCAACCCAATCTTCAAATACGTTAGCTGCAACTAAAACTAATGAAAAGATAGTTGATGCCAATTTCTAAGCTCAGACTCTTCTTCTTTCATCTTTTTCCCGATTAGGGGTCGCCACAGTGAATTACCTGTCCGCTCATGATAGGCAGTGGAGTTTTACAGTGTTGAGTTACCAGCCCGGCACCCAACCTTCCACAGAAGGCACACACATGCACACACTCACACCTAGGGCCAATTTAGAGTGTCCAATCCACCTACAGCATGTCTTTGGGATGTGGGAGGAAACTGGAGCACCCGGAGGAAACCCACGCGACCACAGGGACGACATGCAAACTCCGCACAGAAGGCACCACAGCCAAGGATTGAACCGGAGAACCTCTTGCTGTGAGGCGGCAACACTAACTGCTGCACCACCATGGCCGCCCCTTCTAAGCTCATAGACTGGTAAAAGATAATGCATTTCAGTATAGCTTGCAACACTTCACTGAAGAGAGACCATACCCCAGTCTTCCTAGAAGTGTAGTTTTTGGTCTTCAGTGTACAGAAAATTGTCAGGCTATACAAACTCAACTGTTAGATTTAAATTTTGAATGAATAAATTTTGATATCTGAAAGAATTTATCACAAATATTTTGTCCAGTCAGTTTTAGAATGGGGACTAGCAAAGATCAAATCCTGCATGTATCAATGTGATCTCTTTTTGTTTACTGATCCTGAAAATCAGACCTTAGAAGTTCTCTGCGCTGTACCTGTTTAGTAAAACACACTGTTCAAGTTTTGTAAAATACTTAAGATGTCAGTTGTGATCATCATCTTTTACTATACCCATTTTGTAAAATATGTATTGTGACATTATAAATTAAAATATCAAAACAATTTTCAGCAGTGATTTTATTCCATTTGACAGATGCAAGGCATTCAGTTTTTAGTTCTACTGTGCAAAGCTTCAAGAATTTGTTGTAATCGCACTGTTATACATTTTCAGTAAAAATGTACTTTAAAAATTTTGTGAACACAAAGGTCTGAAATGTATTTAATTTTGCACTGCTCTCATTTACTGTAGGAACGTTTTAATTTACAGTGCAGTAAATACAGATTGACAACTTTCTATACTGTGCCTGTTTAGTAAAAATGTACTTCACAAATTGTAAAAGTAAGTGTAGTATCCAATTTGAGTATATCCCAATTAAGTTGTGATATTCATTTTTATAAATGTCAACAAATAAAAGGTGAATAATTTTAATGTTTTTTTTGTCATTTACCCTTGTGGTCGAGTTAATAATTAGAGCCAAGAACTCAAACACTTGCTGTTCAACAATCCATTAGTTAAGCTTGCATTAAGGCAAGGGCACGTGACCTTTATAGCCGACCTTTATAGCCCCAAAACATTATTTCTGGAAGTCACAAAAGAACTTGAGTGTAGCAGGAATAATTTGCTCACCCACAAACTAAGGACTGCAAGTCATGCATTTTCTGCATTGTAGGGTACAAGCAAATTATTCAGCATATGACTTCACATATAATGAGAGTCAGTCAAGCATATGATGTAAAAAGACCAGTGTTGCAATAAATTCATCTGATGTAATTAATTCATCTGGATGTAATTCTGGATTCTAAAATGTGGACTTCAAATCTATGGACTTTCTAGTATGTATAGTTATTGGCAAAGAGCATTTTTTTTTAAAAAAAGGTTATTCTCTAGCTCATAAAACATTCCCAAAGATTTATGTCATAGGTATTGCTTTCAAATGAGGAAGTAAATCAGATACAGAATGAGGTCCCGGGGTAGCAATGAAATCTTTTTTAGTCGTCCCATTTTCATTGGTTTCAGATCATTATCACTGTATTTAAACTGCTCTGGACCTGGGTTGTGGCTGAAAAGGGTCAAGGGACCAGCCCACCTACTTGGTCAACTGACCACTTGATGCCCATATGTCCCTGTTAGAGTTTGACCTTCCAGCCTAATGCTGACATAATTAATGGTAGTCTGAATTCCTGAATGCCTCCTTACTGCTGTAATACGGACTTGTGTCCTGTGTGTGTAGGTCATGGGAGAACTGCGGTGTTAATTCCTTACTGCTGTAATACGGACGTGTGTCCTGTGTGTGCAGGTCATGGGAGAACTGCGGTGTTAATTCCTTACTGCTGTAATACGGACGTGTGTCCTGTGTGTGTAGGTCATGGGAGAACTGCGGTGTTAATTCCTTACTGCTGTAATACGGACTTGTGTCCTGTGTGTGCAGGTCATGGGAGAACTGCGGTGTTAATTCCTTACTGCTGTAATACGGACTTGTGTCCTGTGTGTGGAGGTCATGGGAGAACTGCGGTGTTAATTCCTTACTGCTGTAATACGGACTTGTGTCCTGTGTGTGGAGGTCATGGGAGAACTGCGGTGTTAATTCCTTACTGCTGTAATACGGACTTGTGTCCTGTGTGTGCAGGTCATGGGAGAACTGCGGTGTTAATTCCTTACTGCTGTAATACGGACTTGTGTCCTGTGTGTGCAGGTCATGGGAGAACTGCGGTGTTAATTCCTTACTGCTGTAATACGGACTTGTGTCCTGTGTGTGTAGGTCATGGGAGAACTGCGGTGTTAATTCCTTACTGCTGTAATACGGACTTGTGTCCAGGTCATGGGAGAACTGCGGTGTTAATTCCTTACTGCTGTAATACGGACTTGTGTCCTGTGTGTGTAGGTCATGGGAGAACTGCGGTGTTAATTCCTTACTGCTGTAATACGGACTTGTGTCCTGTGTGTGTAGGTCATGGGAGAACTGCGGTGTTAATTCCTTATTGCTGTAATACGGACGTGTGTCCTGTGTGTGTAGGTCATGGGAGAACTGCGGTGTTAATTCCTTACTGCTGTAATACGGACGTGTGTCCTGTGTGTGTAGGTCATGGGAGAACTGCGGTGTTAATTCCTTACTGCTGTAATACGGACTTGTGTCCTGTGTGTGTAGGTCATGGGAGAACTGCGGTGTTAATTCCTTACTGCTGTAATCTGGACTTGTGTCCTGTGTGTGTAGGTCATGGGAGAACTGCGGTGTTAATTCCTTACTGCTGTAATACGGACGTGTGTCCTGTGTGTGTAGGTCATGGGAGAACTGCGGTGTTAATTCCTTACTGCTGTAATACGGACGTGTGTCCTGTGTGTGTAGGTCATGGGAGAACTGCGGTGTTAATTCCTTACTGCTGTAATACGGACGTGTGTCCTGTGTGTGTAGGTCATGGGAGAACTGCGGTGTTAATTCCTTACTGCTGTAATACGGACGTGTGTCCTGTGTGTGTAGGTCATGGGAGAACTGCGGTGTTAATTCCTTACTGCTGTAATACGGACATGTGTCCTGTGTGTGTAGGTCATGGGAGAACTGCGGTGTTAATTCCTTACTGCTGTAATACGGACTTGTGTCCTGTGTGTGCAGGTCATGGGAGAACTGCGGTGTTAATTCCTTACTGCTGTAATACGGACTTGTGTCCTGTGTGTGCAGGTCATGGGAGAACTGCGGTGTTAATTCCTTACTGCTGTAATACGGACGTGTGTCCTGTGTGTGCAGGTCATGGGAGAACTGCGGTGTTAATTCCTTACTGCTGTAATACGGACGTGTGTCCTGTGTGTGTAGGTCATGGGAGAACTGCGGTGTTAATTCCTTACTGCTGTAATACGGACGTGTGTCCTGTGTGTGTAGGTCATGGGAGAACTGCGGTGTTAATTCCTTACTGCTGTAATACGGACGTGTGTCCTGTGTGTGCAGGTCATGGGAGAACTGCGGTGTTAATTCCTTACTGCTGTAATACGGACTTGTGTCCTGTGTGTGCAGGTCATGGGAGAACTGCGGTGTTAATTCCTTACTGCTGTAATACGGACTTGTGTCCTGTGTGTGCAGGTCATGGGAGAACTGCGGTGTTAATTCCTTACTGCTGTAATACGGACTTGTGTCCTGTGTGTGTAGGTCATGGGAGAACTGCGGTGTTAATTCCTTACTGCTGTAATACGGACTTGTGTCCTGTGTGTGTAGGTCATGGGAGAACTGCGGTGTTAATTCTAAAAGCAGCACAACATTAGAAAATTAATGAGCTGGTGCACACCAGTGGCTTTGTGAAGGACAAGGAAAAAATATGAATGTGTGATATGTAACATGAATGATTTTAAGGCAGTTTGTCTCGATTCAGTGTGGGACAATGATGGTCTGCTTGAGCAGGCTCTGTTCAGAAATGTCATAAGGAAGAATTAGTATTTAGAAGGTGTAATCACTATTTTTAGATGTCATTTTAGGTTTGTTCCAATGTAGCTTCATGCTAGAACCCATTGGTTCCATATGTCAAGGAGCCAATGTGACTAATGAAATTGAATACCTCTGTTGGTAAGGGGTTGGAACCTATAACCCTGTCACTTGTTTATGGTGGAACCTTCCTCTGTAAAGCTGAGAACATGATATGACATGAGACTATACTATTGCATGGGCTGAGGCAGCTCTGACCCTTTTTAAATGGGTGAAATTTGACAGCAATACACACAAAACATAAAAAAGCAAATGAGATGGTATACTGCCTTAGTTTACTCTTGCTATAAAGACCTTCACTACTACTGCTGAGCCCACCAAGCCTTTCTCTGGTGGAGGGAAGCCTTCTAATTAAAATCAATGGGAGTGGTAAGCACTAGGTAGCCTATCTACTACAGGACAAGTGTTTTCTAGCCCAGAAATTGTAGTTTATTGGCCGTTTGGGCAGTTTTTCCATCTCTTTCAACTTTCTGGTTTAAAAGCCCGCTTTTGCATTTGTTTCCCACCTTTCCTGTAACTAGTCTAGTCCACATACAGATTTGCTATATCCAGGACTATTTGTAAGCTTCTGAGCAGTGTCACAGTCTGCTCTTCAATTTTTCCCTTTTATCTACTAATTCTCTCTTCTCCTGCACTTTTACTAGCTTATTAATCTAGCACTTTACCAGAATTCTTGCAGCAATTATTGTAGCACACAAGTTCTACCAGCACTAAACATTCTACAAGGAAACAGCTCCAATACTTATGATTAATGCCCACCCCTCCAGGGATGTCTAAAGGTCAGTTCCCTGTGCTTTCTCCTATTAACCTGATGAACTTGGGCATCCTGAGGCAATATAGCAACTGCCTCATGTACACTGACAACCTTCTCTGCTTACCTCCCAACACTCAGACTTGCGAGAGATGTACTTGTATATCCAAACTGGAAGCCATGCACTCTCCAGCCAAGACCAGAATAGCTGGTCAAGAGGAGAAGGTCAACACACTACATGAAACATATAGCCTTCCAGAACACATGCCAGCACTGCCTTCACAAAAATACAAATTGCACACCCACCTTAGCGGAGGCTCTCAATAAAAATGTAGCCAAACAGCAGAGACCTCCAAGGCAGAAATGCACTTGGCCTCCACAACACTAATCACGAGACACACAACTCTCCTAAACAGTGTGCCACTCAACCAAAGCCCCGAGGCAAAACAGCATGCCCAGCACACTAGTCATAGGTGACTCGATAGTGAGGCACACTAATGTCCCACTCACTAGGTTGAATAAGGAGAAAGTAACAGTCAGCTGCCTGTCACATGCTAGGATCTGCCACAACACATGCACTCTGGTCCCTCAACAACAGGTACAAATATGACTCTGTTATTGTACATGCGGGTGTAAATGACCTGGCACGTACCTCCCTGGAATACATGAAAAGAGTCATGGAGGAGCTCTCAGATTATGTAGCCCAGCCAGGTATGACCCTAGCCCTGAACAGCATCCTACCATCACCCAGAATGATACCCACAGTATAAGCAGAAAATGAGTTCAACTGACTAAGTTTCTGGTGTCATTCTAAGGGGATCCAGTATCCGTTTGCCTAGGATGACATGATTGATTGGCAAAGCATCGTGGTCTGAGATGGCCTGCATATGTCACCAATGGGCTTCCGGATACTGGTCAAGGCTCTTGCCACCCCTATAGTGCCTTTTTTTAGGGGGTGTTCCAAAGACCAAACTACCAACATAACAGCTACAAACAAATGCAATCTGGGGGTCATGCTGCTCAATGCTAGCAGTCTAATTCTCAAAATGCACTCACTCGAAGTACTCCTTAAAATGGAGAACATCGACATTTTTGCCATAATAGAGACCTGGTTCAAGGCAGCAGAAAGCACCCCTGCACTACCAGGCTATAACTCATTCCACACTTTTACTTTGGCCCCAGAACTTGGACCAAAGCTTCAAAGGTGGTGGTGTTTCCATATTCATAAAGGATGCACACACCTCCAGACTGGTAGCCCAACATAATGCATCTGAGATACTTTAGGTGCAGCTAACATTGGGCAAGACAGTGATTCAGGTCGCATCCTGCTATAGGTCCACAGCCATGTCCAAAGACTCACACTCCAGGCACCCTGGAGAATATTAAAGGTCCAACCTAACACACTCATACCTCGGCGACTTCAACTACCCCTCCATTAACTGGGAAAACTACTCATGTGCCAATACACCTGGAATTCATTAATTCCAATGCCCTGGACCAGCTCATTTTTACCCCAACAAGAGGTAGCAACATCCTTGGCCTGGTCATTACTAACATGGGCGACCATTGCTTTACACCAATAGTCAACTCCTCCCTGGTTAGATCCGACCAGAGACTAATCAAGTTAGAAATCCACATCCCTCCAACAACACCACCACCACAAAGGTAACCACTTCTCCAAAGCTAACTTTGGGCTCCTAAAAACAGAGGTGGCTAACCTCACTGCACCCATGCAAATAGAGATCAGTTGCATGATCGCCGAATCATACACCAATGCACTGTATGAATATGTACACAAATGCATGGGTCTTGCCATACCCAAAAGAACAAAGACGCTTTCCTCCAAAAAGAGGAAGCCAATCTGGTGGTTCCCTGACATAAACAAACTCTACAACAGAAGGGTGAAACTCATGCGGAATAAGGTGAAGTCCCAAGACTGGAAAAACTCCCTTATCAGCCTCAACAAAAAGTTGAGATCCCTCATCAAATCCTCTAAAGATAGCTATGAAAACAGAATTGCAGCAGATGGTAAAGACAACCACAAGGCCTTCTATAGTTATGTAAAGAATCTCCACAGCAATACCCAGATTTGCTCCAAACTACTGCACAATGGTACCTCCTATACAGAGCCAACAGATATTGCCAATATACTACCTGGAAGATTCAGTGCCAACTTTACCCCTCCCCCCAAGGGACCAGTCACAATACCAGTAGATTGGCAGACACCCAGTATTACTTTTGCACAGGTTAAAACAGCACTGTCCAAGGCCAAAAATACAGCTTCTATGGGACCTGACAATATCCCTGGCTGTGTCCTACATGAACTACAGAGTGAAATGGCACCTCACCTGTGTGCCCTGTTCAATCACAGCCTCACATTAGGCTTTGTCCCTACTGAATGGTGCACTGCTACAGTCATCCCTCTCCACAAAAGAGGAGTGACTACAGACCCTGGGAACTATTGCCCCATTAGCCTAAAGAGTCTGATATGCAAAGCTATGGAACGTGTCATCATGGACCTAATAAAGAAGGATATAGGGAATCTCCAAACTCTGGATTCCACACAGTTTGGTTTTGTGAAGGGTAGATCATGCCTGCTCAACTTTGATTCAGTCACTAGAGCTGTGGATAAAGACAAGGTGGTTCATACAAACTACCTTTATCTGGCCAAGGAGTTTTACAACATTCCCCTCAGGAATCATAGAAACACTCACTAAGCTAGACATCAACCCCTATATCACTAGGTGGGTTGCAAACTGTCTCAGAGGTAAAACCCACATTGTGAAAGTAGCTGACTCCAAGTCACACTGCCAACCAGTCACGAGCAAGTCCCACAGGGTTTAGTCCTGGGTCCTTTCCCCGTTTGGTATCTACTTCTCTGAAGTCCAGGCCAATACGAAGGGACTGGCTGACAAAGTTCACAGATGATTGCAAGTTGGGAGCTATTATTAACTCTCCATGTGATGTTGACATCCTACAGAAAGGCCTCACTGAGACCAGTGACTGGCATCAAAACCATGGCCTTAAGCTCAATGCCAAAAAATGCATCATCCCCTTTGGAAAAAACCCAGTTCCCATGAATTACCACATCAATGGTAGTCCACTGAACACAGAAGGCATTATAAAAGAGATCTGGGAACACGGGTTGAAAGCAACCTCTCTTTGGACCACCACATTGCCACTGTGGTCAGAAAGTCCTTCTATGTGGCACATCTCATTACTAAGGATTTTGCATCCAGGAAGAAAGAGGTTACTGTCTCCCTCTACTCTGCCCTCATTAGGCCAATCATAGAGTACAAATCCCCCATTTGACATGTACCTCACTAAACATCTGCAACAACTGGAGAGGCTGCAAAAGTACCTTACAAAGAGGATCCTAGGCCTTATGTTTGTCCTATATGGACAGACTAAAAAAACTCCAGCTATTCTCGTTTCACCTTCTTAGAGGTGATCTCTGCTTGACATACAAAGCCATGTCTGACCCAGCTCTGTTAGAAATGCTGCATCTAAAGAAATCCCAATTCCTTCGCACCAAAAGCTCCAGAAATTTAAACCTCATTACCACAATCAACAGAACATGCTGGAGGGACAGGTTAATAACCCAAATACTGCCCATGCTATGGAATAGATTTCCCATACATGTCAAGCAAAGCACCTCACTGGCCCTCTTCAAGAGAAATCTTGATGAGTGGATGGGAAATAGAAAATTCACTCCGGGGATCACTCCAGTAGCTTTACTCGACAGAGGCACTGGAAACCAAGATATGGTGGCATGATGCCAGGGTAATCCTATGGGCTAGGCTTGTAAAGGCTCCAGGGCCATTAGCCTAGTACACACCTAAGAACCTATAACTGGATGAAGCATTCTATGTAATACTGTAGGGTGCACACATGTTGCTGGGTTTACAGTTCTATATGCTTTTGACATTTGGAGCCAAAAAAACACGACGTCAAGCAGTGTTTAGGTGTCTGTTTCTGTAGATGGTTTCATAACTGTACTAGTGATGGTAGCAAGTTCACCTTTACTACTTTGAATATATATTTTATATACCCGTTTGTCTTTAGTGTAAACTAATTTAACTGTACTCTCATCACAGCTCACATGCTATTGCTTCTTCTTTTGTAGTTGTCAGTTTGCTTATCCTAGGTCCTGACCCTGCTTTCTCCTTTGCCCCATTGTTATTTGATGGCATTCTCCCTATCTAACCTCAGATCTGATGCTTTCCTATAAAGCTACTAAAACCCATTATGTCTATTATCTGTCATTCTTGCCTACCCTATATCCAGGCACCTTGATGACCCGCCATCTCTTGTCACAGGCCCATATTTGTAGTGCCAGTAATGCCCCCCCCCCCCTCACATCAAAGAGAAACCTAATTGAGCTAGAAAGGCTCAAAAGTTCTTGATTGAAATCTCCTGAGCACTTTTTACAATCACATTTTACTATATTATGTTATAGCAAGGATTCATGAACTATCTTTTTAAGGAACATGATCATATGACTATTTCAATTTCAGGTTGCACTTTTTGGCATCATAGAGTTTGCTAACATTGGATTACTAGATTTGTGGTTTGACTGGCTTTGACCTCGCATTTAGTGGATACTCCCTCAACTTCCCTTCCAAAATGGCTCTGCACAAAATGATACCTACAGTGGCAGCTGTTGACTGCTCAACAAGAGAGAATGCAGAAAGCAAGTTCATTATGAAATAGTGTATTCATCTATTCACACAAATGACCAGTATTCATGTGCAATAGTATACCAAAGACATGGTGATACAGAGCAAAGTCTATCAACATGCATATGTGCTCTACTGTATGCAATGAAACCCTTTCATCAAACTGACTGTTTCTCTGTAGTGGTACTTCCTATAAGGCCCTAGGATATCAGGGGAGAACTAATATGTAGGATAGGTACAGTTTCCTTCAACATGTGCTCCGAGGGTAAAGGGTCGAGGTTTAAGACATAAAGGTGCAGAATGTGAATGCAAATCAAAGGAGTGACAGTTTTGAAAAATGTCAAGTACTTTAGAACAGTCTACATACATAAGGTAGCCCTCAGCAGGAACAACAGTGCAATCTCAACAAATAACTTATTCAATTGAGTAAAGGCTTGGTGCTTCAAACAACTTGCTCTGAAACAATTATCTAATATGGAGAATAACATAGAAAACTGCTTTCTGCTTCCTTTTAAACACAGCAATTAAGACTTTATTTCTACTTTCCGAGTAATTGCTATGGATATAAAACACTTCTGCAGCAATACATCCATACGTTTTACAAAAGAGCATCATATGTATTTCACAACGCTGGTGGTGTTGCAACATGTTTTCGTAAAATGATTGACAAGTTTTTTTAGCCATCTGTGTGTATTTGTATTATTTCAACTGCTTGTAGTCTCTATTGTACCTTCTTTTCATTCATTAATAGTAACCTCTACCATCCTAGTTTAAAGGGAATGTAATAGTAAAAATTAATTTCCAAGTAATCTCAGTGTTATCCCCAAAGTCTCAAAACAACACACTAAACAAGTATAGTGGGCCCAGTGTAAGAAACTTCTTTGTGTGGAAGATTTTCAGTCCATATATCTCTAGTTAAATCACTGTATTAATCAAGATCAGACAATAGTAATTGAAGTAGCGAACTTAAACTCGTCTTAAGTCACAAAACATATATAATTATACAGAATTACAAAGTATTTGAAAGTAATCCATGCAAGGCAGGCAGTCTGTTTCCAGTCAAAAATCCTTTATTAAGTACACAGACAAGTGATCCAAGTAAAACAAAAATAGAGTAATATAGTTTCCTCACAAGCTTTATATATATATATATATATTATATATACATATATATATATATATATATATATATATATATATATATATATATATTATATATACATATACACACACACAAGAGAGTGGTTTATTGTGCTGTAAAACAAAGTGATATTGGTACACATGTTAAATTCACATCCCCTTCTCCCATGAGAGTGACATTCGAGCTGGTTCTACCCTACTTAGTAGCTGTCCTACTATAACCCTTATGTACTTTAAATAAAATTTATAATGATGTGGTACCTCTTATTTAACCAGTTTCCTATTTAGCCAGAGAGTTTCACATATCTGTATCTAAAGACTAACCTCTACAGCACCATTTGTACAGGAACAAAGCCGACAATAAGCAGTTTCTCCTTGTGTTGTGCTAGCAGACAGTACCAATCTGATTTATGAAGCATCTGTGACCTGAGAGGGGATAACAGTAACTGAAAAGGGCTAAATTGCACAGACACAAAGATTACAGTGCAGTGGCCACAAAGTTACCTTGTGCAGTTATACAGTGGGCCATTTTTAGAACCTTGGCTTTGCATTACATTTGATTTGATGGCAGAAACAGGCTAAGATTATCTGGTTCCGTTAAGTGCATTTAACATTCTTCTCGTCCATCCCTACATTCCCCATTACCCTTATACCATGCCTGTTAAATGTATCTGGATTACCTTTCCAACATCCATTCTGCTAGACCATTTAATTATTCATCACACCACAAACTTCAATGCAAAAAGTACTTTTGGAGATCCAGAGTTTAGCTAATCCCTGCAGCTTGCTGCTGTATCTCCTCCTACTCCCTATGTTGCACCTGTTCAGGATGACTTTCATGTGACCCTTTGCACCAACATGCTCCCCCATCTCTTTTGGTATCAAGTGAGAAGAGCTGTAGATGCCCTAGTTTCTAGTCATATCTATTCAAAATCTGTCTGGTGGCATTTCTCCAAGTTCATTTCAGAAGCCTGATCCCTTTATTGTATGACTTCCAGAAATGCAGTTATCATACTGTGGTCTGGGCAGGACCTTCCAGAATGGATACATTCTTTTTGTTTCTGGAGTTTCTCTCCCAAGATACACCTCAGTCCTGCTGCTACTGCCTCCTCACTCTGGTCCTAGTGGCCCAGACAATCCACTGTCAACACTCACAGATCCTTGTTCTGACCTGCTGCCATCAGGTTGCCTACCTTTCAGTTAATACTTCATGCCAGGGTTACTGTGACTTAAGTACAGTACTTTCAACAGGACCCTTTTCTGTCTGGCTGTGGCAGTGGCAAAGGACAAGGACTTAAGACAGGTAGGCTGATGCGGAGACCTGAAAGACAGACTAGCAGTATCCTGGGGATACTCATCATGTTAGCTCAAGAGAGTCTAGATGTGTTTAATGCAGATATGGAAAGGTACATTTCAATGATCGCACATTTGAAATAAGACTGAAGGGGTGGGAGAGAGGAGGAGAGGGGGTAGGTTTATAGATGCAGAAATAAAGGTAAAAAGAAATACAAAATATAGCAGATAAATAAGAACTGGTGACTCAGTGCTTGTTTGGGGTATTATTTCTCTGCAGTGCAAAGAATCAGAGTAGGAAGATGTCAGAGCTGCAAGCAGATGAAGTGTTTGTGGGGGGCATTACTGGCACTTCAAATATGGGCCTGTGTCAAAAGATGGTGGGTCATCAAGGTGCCTGGATATAGGGTAGTAAAGAATGACGGATAATAGATATAATGGGTTTTAGTAGCTGTATAGGAAGGCATCATATCTGAGGTTAGACAGGGAAAATACCATCAAATAACAATGGGGCAAAGGAGAAGGCAGGGCCAGGACCTAAGATAAGCAAACTGACAACTACAAAAGAGGAAGTTGCAGGAAGGTTTTCCATCTTCACCTTCTGTATCGTTCATCCCAACTTCTTTTTCAGACACATCCCCATTCTTTGCTGCTGCTTAAATGTTTATGCAACAGCCTAAATGTCTGTATTTGACCACACCTCTCCTGCTTTCCTTGTCATCTCCATTATGAAGCATGTTCTCTTACAAACTCTTCACAAAGTTCCCTGAACACAATTGGCTACTCATCCCATCCTGATGCTTCAAAAAGAACCTATTGCACACTTCTGTGCTACTCATTTCATACCCTGTTCCCACACTCTAAAGATTTTAATTTCTTTTAACTTTTAGTTATTTATGTAATAAATATTTCCTTTTTTTGTACGTAGTCAAGTTTTATCCTTGACCTACTAATCAAATGCCAGGCAAGTGACAAAGGTGATTAAGATTAGATAGAAGCAAATTGCCAGTTCCTTACTCTGCCATAAAGGATGAACTATTCCCACTATCACTTTGTCAAGGTAGCTTCCAAAGTCTTTCAGAAGTTCCTACCTATTACTAATTTGGTAAAACTGATTGACTGGTCTGGTCTTTCTGAAGCAGACAATGAATTCATACCTACTTCTAAGTATATACAAAAGGGAGCACAAATGGAAGATTGTGTAGCAACTCAGATATTAAAATAAAAATGCCAAGTGACTGAAACTTGAATAGTTAGTGGTTCCATTATTTTATATTAACTATAAATTAGATTTAATTAAACACTACAAAGTCTGTTAGCCTGAATCACTATATGGTGAAGTATTGTGCAAGAAATCCCAGTATGAACTGAAAACCAACAGTGGTAAATTATCACAAATTAAACTGAAACCCACCTGTTACTATCTGATGAAGATTTTCACTGAACTGCAAAGCTTTGTCTAAGCTGCGACATCCAGCTAATATCCCACTGGACTGCCATCAATTAATGTGATATGCAGCTAATATCCCTCCTGACTATCATTAATAAAATGTGATGTTCCCCGCTTAAAAACCTGGGTCAGTAATTTAGGAGCCTTATTCCTCACCACTGACTCCAGTGTGGGAGCATCACGGAAAACACCAGACCACTTAAGAGTAAAATTCCACAATTTCCCCTTAAGAGCACAATAGGAACAAACTCTTTTTCTGGGACTGGACTATATACCTCTGTCCACCCCAAATATAATTCCTTATCATACACTTCAGAGCAATGTGTCCCAGTTTAGAGCAATGTGTCCCAGTTTAAGACCTCTGACTCACACTTAAAATAAATCCAAATCTCTCACACTCAGACACTTATGGGAAGCCTGGCACATATTTTCAGCTGTGTACCCTCCCCAATACAAAATGGTAAATTCTGCCACCAGAGTCAGACAGGTCTACGCACCTTTCAATGGTTGACCAATTATTAAAAATTAAATATCAAAATAAATGAGAGCTATGGCCAGAAGCCGCCAGGCATTCTAGATGACCTGGGCAGTATCAAACATGTATAAACACTCTCCGATTTCTAAAGAACACACTGATTATCCAGCCATAGTGTAAAGTAATAAAAAACATTTAATAAATAAAATGGATTACAGGAATACAAATTAAAAAAATTCAATAAACACCAGAATTCAATCACCAGAAATATAAACTGTAGAATAAAAGTCCATCATCTTAGAAAAACTCTAAATAACTAAACCTTCCTAATTTAACTAGAGAATACTGTCCCTGACCTAATCTAAAACATAACAGCAAGGCAAAAGCAGGCTTACAATTTTAGTGAGTCCTTTTTCCAGGTATCTTCTGCATGGCAATATAACTGACTCTTCACCAACTGCTCTGCTCTTAACTAACTTCTCAGCACTAATTGCTCAACTGACTTATTTTACAAATAACAGTCAGCTGTTTGAAAAAGTTATTTTTCCTGTCAATCAGCTCTTTAAATAAATGATTGGGCGGCACAGTGGTGCAGCAGTTAATGTTGTCGCCTCACAGCAAGAGGTTCTCTGGTTCGATTCTCGGCTAGGGGTGCCTTCTGTGCGGAGTTTGCATGTCCTCTCTGCATTCGCGTCTGGAGCATTTCTCCCCGGGCCTCCACTGAAAACAGGCTCTGTGGAACCTAGTCGTACTTTCCCGGTCAACAAATGTTAGATAAATAAAATAAAAATCACCTAGCAACCAAGAATATTCTAATGACATCACCTACTGATCAGCAGATTCTCCACAGACAGTTTGTACTTTTGAATCTCCCTCACAAACTTGCAACAAGAAATGTATCAAAACACTGACAGATTCTTTAAACATTCTGCATAAGCAGGGAGATTCTCAACATTTTAAAAACGTATTTACATTTTCACAGTTAGACATGTTGGCATACAAGTTAATCTGAGAATATACACAAATTTCCTGCCAGACATGTTAACACAGATGACAGTATTTTCATTTTCCATACAGTATGATCCTGAAAGAGGTACATAAGCAGCTTAGTAGAGCTTTGATCCATTTAAAAAGCTGATGTTTCACATACATCAGGAGGTGATGTAGCCAACACTAGTAACATATAGACTAGTAATTTTATAGTCTCTAATTAAAAGAATACAAAATGATAAGTCTCACTGTTTTAGTTCCACACTATGACTAAGCCTAAACAATATTATCATCTGCACTATGTACAAAATTGCTCAAGATGGCTTGCCTACATACCTCTCAGTATCTTAACACAACAATTCTAGACACAGTCAAAAATAATGAGGGACACAGGGCCAAAATCCAGGACAATTTTTAAATTATTGCTCTTTGCAACTTAGTTGCTATAACAAAAAGATTTTGTAATCGTGTGTGTATTTTATGACTGATATGAAGGTCTGAAACTCAAATGTCTGCCTTTATTTGGTGATTTCAATCTTCAATGATTTGACAGAAATCCACAATTCTTTTAAGGAGCAAACCAAATATATAATGCAACAATCTGGGCATTCTGCAAAAAAAAAAAATCTGGAATGTTGAGAGGCATGCTTACCTATAGTCAAGCCAAAGAACAACACACAAAAGTCAAGTTAAGAAAATAACTATAGTTGACAACTGTGCAAATTTCAAGTCTGTTAAACAAAAATTCCCTTTGACATTACTTCTTTTCTGTGGTTTATACACTGTGCATTAAGAAGGAAACAGTTCATAGCAATATGCAGCTATTAAAAGAAGGCACAAGTGCAGGAAATCAGACATTTCACAGTCTGCAAAGGAGTCCAGTTGCACTGCATATTAAGTTGCCCTGCACCACCAAAGTGGGACAGTTTCCCCTCAGATATACCACCTTAATTATTCATGCTTCAGGATCATGCAGCCAAGGGGAAAAGGAGTTTTTTTTGTTATGATTGTCATTGGATTCCAGGTTTCACCTGATTTGTCCTTGGAGTCTAGGTTTCACCTGAAGTTGTGTGACCCTGAAGAATAAGAAAAGGAATTGGGAGGCATACATCCCCCACAAGGGGGTGAAGGGCACCTGTCCTCCATTGTAGAAATACATATCAGCCTCTAACTGGTTCAGAAATTACTTAGTTTGTTTGCACATGGTGATGTGATACAATGAGCTTGTAGTCTTCCCAATTTCCACCCGTCCCATGTAGCCCTACCTTTATTACAAACAGTAACCACTCCCACTCTTCTAAAAACCTACACCATCACTACACCTATGCTTCCTCCTACATCTTCTCACTACTACCCCTCCTACTCAGCTAATATGTACAAGCACACCATACCTATACTCACTGCATGCACACTCCTTGCATACATCACATCTTACCAAACCACAACCATTCCCGCACTCAACCACTACCACTGTACCACCACTCATATCCCACCCCTACTCTACTACTCTCTCATCAGGTCAACAACCCTCTCAATGCACCCTCTGTATAGACTAGACTAAAGACCACAATACCTAAACTAAAAACAACCCCACAACCTAACATAACCCTACCACCATACCTATTACCCACAGAACACAAATCAAAAAACTTCCCTTATAAGCAACTATATACAGAAATAGATACAACTAATAATCTCATCCATATCCAGGCTAGCACTCAGTGGAGACATCCATCCCAATCCTGGTCCTTCAATCTCCAACCCCTCCCCTCATAATCAGACTACAAACCACATCCTCTCCCAAATCACAGCCAATAGAAAGCCAATTGACCTCCTTCTGATAAGCCTAAATATTAGAAATATATGCAACAAGGTGCATGAATTCCATGCCAACATAGACTTCTACTCCCCTGATGTAGTGATCCTTATAGAAACATGGTTAAAACCACACATTACTAATGAGCAAATGCTCCCTACCGGTTACAATATACTAAGAGTAGACAGACTAAACAAAAAACGAGGTGGTATAGCTATAATATTTAAGCAGCATCTAGACATCCAGATTTTAAAGTTAGCAGCTCCCCAAATAGGTAAGGAAGAAATATATACCAACCTTAAAATAAACCAAAATAAAACCCTAAACATAATAGGTTGCTACTTCCCACCTGGCCAGAACATCCTTCCACTTGAAAACCTTATCAGCTGGGCTACCCACCACCTACCCCAAGAAACTTTAATTCTAGGAGACTTCAACACTGACTGGCAATTCTGCTTTAGCAACCACTCAAACCATCATGTAAACCTTTATGGCTTTACCCAACCAGTCCAGTCACCTTCTAGGATAAAGAACTCCAACAAACACATTAGCCTTGATTGGATACTTGCCAATATGAGCCCCCAGTCATATATAGCAGGCTGCTTATCCGACAGCCTCAGTGATCACTCCCCAACCTTCCTACTAAGTAAACACCTTTATAAAGCAAAACCCATCATCTACTGTCAAATATGCAAAAAACTAACTTCAACCCTCTCTCATTCAGCTCATCCCTAAAAGACTGTAACTGGCAACCTCTAAAATACCTCAAACTAGATGACGCAGTTGACTACTTTAATAAAACATTCCTAAGCATCCTTAATTACCACACCCCCATAAGACATTCCTGAACTAGAGCCCAACCATCCCCATAGCTCCAACAAAACACCAAGTCTGAAATGAAAAACAGGGATGAAGCCTGGGACAACTGGTGCAAAACCAAAACCCCCTCTACTAGGCAAAATTCCTAGAACTATACAATAGAACAAAAAAAGCTTATAAAACAGGACAAAATCCAATACTACCAGTCTGCCCTTACCTCCTCCCAACATAAAACAATTCTGGTCCTCAAACTCCATCCTCCACCCAGGTAAAGCAAGTACACCCACTCCCAACTTAACTCACTCCTAAAATATTGCTACCTCTTTCATCAATCACTTCACACAAACCGTACTATCACTAGCTAAACAACACAACCCCCCATAAACCTACACCACCAACTACAACTAACAATCTCCCCACTAGCTTCTCTTTCTCTCCTGCTCCTACCTCCAAAATAAAACAACTATTAACTAAACTTAAAACCACCAGATTAGCAGCAGACAACCTCCCAAGTGAACACCTTCAACTTGCAGCTGATGCTCTAGCCTGCCCAGTATCACTCTTGAGTAACAGATCTCTGTCAGAAAGTTATGTTCCCACACTATGGAAAGTCTCACACACAATTCCCCTACACAAAGGAGGCCCCTCCACAGATCTAACCAGTTACCGCCCCATAGCTATTCTCTCACCACTCTCCAAAACACTAGAGAGATGCATTCATTCTCAAGTCTCAGATCACCTCCTTGCTAACAACCTCCTCTCCAACACACAACACGGTTTCCGACCCAACCATAGCACCACCATCACCTTACTCTCTTTCTCTAACACTATCCTACAAAATAAGAATGCAGGTTCTCTCTCTCCTCAGCTACCTTCCTAGACCTCTCTAAAGCTTTCGACATGGTCCCACACAAACAACTAATTTCTCTTCTCAATAACCTATCATTATCTCAACCAGTCATCAACTGGTTTCAGAGTTGCCTATCTGACCGCCAACAAACAGTTGTTTAGCAGGACAACCTATCCCCCCCCCAACTATCAGTCTCCATAGGGGTTCCCCCAAGGTCCTTCCTGGGACCCCTACTCTTCTCTATTTTCACCAATAATCTAGCCTCAGCCACAATACATGGCACACTCATACAATATGCAGATAACTCAACCATCATCTGCACAGCCCACTCCCTACCCGAACTGCAAAAAGTCACACAGGAAGCATTTTCTTCTATTGAAATTTGGTTATCTGATGCCCAACTAATACTCAACCCAAACAAAACAAAATTACTAATCTTCCAACCCACCAAACTTACCCTAGACAGCTCCCACTTTAACATCACAGCAAAAGACAACATCACCATCCATCCTACAGAACACACCAAATTACTAGTAGAAATAAACAATAAACTGAACTTTGACATTCACATTTCTATGACCATTAAAAAAGTGCACAAAAAACTAGGAGCATTATATAGAAATCAGCAACTACTTACCAAAGCATCTAAAATTTCGGTAGCAAATTCTCATCTTATCTCTACCCTACTCTACGCCTCTCCAATATTTACTAACCTTAGACAATGCGACCTAAATAAGCTCGAAACCTGCTACAACAAAATTGCCACAGGGGCTTCCTACCGTACTCGCCACTGTCTCTCACTAGCAGAACTGGGCTGGCTAGAGCTCCCCACCTCCTTCAATGCTACCAACTCGCACTCGTCCACAAACTAATAAACCAACCACTAAAAGTCCCATCCCTCCAGAATCTACTTCAACCCTACATAACCATGAGACCACAAAGATCCAGCCACAAAAACCTCCTACAGGAAACAAGAGCCAATAACTCTTCCAGAGAAACATTATTCTCCTGCACTATAGCCAAACTCTGGGACTCCCTCCCATCCTCATTATCTCTGTAACTTCTTGTATCCACTTCAAATCCTTACTAAAAATCACACTTAAAAACTTGCCAGATATGCCCTTGCAACCCCCCTCCCCCAATATCATCCACTCCCAACCACCCACTACCTCTCTCGGCCCCCTATCAACAACCTACTCTTAGCAAGATTGGTTCCTCATGTTCCCAGCTACCTACCACATGTTCCCAGCTACCTACCACATAATACTAACTTCTTGTAGGAACAACTGCTAATGTCTGTTATGTACCTCAAAAACAGATTGTTCACTGATGAATCTCAACTACATTTGTAACCATGTTTAGTATACGTCACCATACTTTAAAATTGTACTTTGTTCTACAGCTGTTTTATTCTTGTCTTACGTCCTCAGCTGGACTAATGTCTATATTTAAATGCTATTTTTTTACTTGTATAATGCAACTTAATGTGGAGCTTTTCTCCCCGGGCCTCCGCTGAAAATGGACCTGTGTCCAGTCGGATTCTCCCGGTCAACAAATGTAAATAAATAATGCTTCATGTGGGGGGGGTGGTTGTTTTGTGAGCTTCACTTCAGAAGCCTGAAAGCTGCTGAAGTTGATCAAAACATGTTTCAGGTAGTGTGAATTGTGATGTACCATGATGACCCTCAGAGCACCCAATCCTACTGCTGTGTGCTCAGTTCCATGTTTTATGAATGAGTTCACTGCTGGTCATGTTAGTGACTGGATTACATTAGAACACAGGTCAGAGGGGATAGATCAAAAAAGCTGTTGTATGCAGATAATGTGGCATTACATGTAGACTCTTACTAGGAACTAAGCCATACAGACAGAACATTTGTCACACTGGCAAATCACGGAAAACAGAAGAAGCTGACAATTGTGATAGAAGGGAAATAGTGGAACAGGTGAAGTGTTTCAAGCATCTGGAAGGGATAGTTGAGGAGAAGGCCACTCTGAACAAGGAGAACAAAAGGTAGAATCACAGGGGCTTTAGCTAAATGGCCAGAATGTCAAGAGCAGTGTGTGTGACAAAAGAATACTAAAAAAGCTGAAACTGAGGTGTACAAATCTTGGTGCAACTAGTACTTCTGTGTGTTACAGAAAGCTGAGCAATGAAAGCAAAGCAATTGATGAAGCAAGTAAAGGAGATTGGTGGTAGGATACATACTGTGGAACTAAGTACTTCTGATGGCAGAGAAGGTCGAAGAACGGATTACAGTTAGAAGCAATGGAAGCTGTTGATGACTGCGGGGGGCAGAGGGTGAGAGGGGCACTTAGTGATCTAAAAAAGGCAATTTTTTAATACTATTTACTACCTCAATATAGGTACCTCAATATAGGTTCACTTGGAGGATATTTTAAGTTTAGCCAGTTTCCCTTTTGGTGCTTGCATTAACATTTCCTGATTGGTCTTACCTTCCTGTGGCTGATAATTGTATATTAGCCCTAGTGAGAATAGCTGTGATCACACCATAGATAATTTGAAGGGACCCATGTAAGGGATGCAGCTTTTATGAGCTGAGACTATCCATTAGCAGCATGAGGGACAATCCTGGGGTGCATTTTCTATTACCCATCCTTAGATCCAAGCTGCATTTGAATATGGACATGGATGAGCTTTGCTTTACTTGAATGAAGAGTCTATTCTGGAACAGTCATATCCTCATGGATATACATCCATCTGTCCACACCATTTTGTTTAAATAGCTGGACTGAGTATTTCTGATGTCATTTCACTTACTGATGTTCAGTAGGTCCATCAGTACTGGGTTGGAGGATGCCTTGCATGCCAGAGACAGGCTACCTGTTATCACTCTGTAGGATATAGAGTACAGTGATAAGGCCTTGAGGTGGACTATGCAAGACCTATTGTTTAGGACTTGTATCATTTTAGTAAGGTATCTCTGTGGGCATTTCAGGTGTTACATGTGTCTGGACAGATACAAGCCAAAGTGGGCATTATGCAAAATGACTGACCTACTGAAGGCTTTGTAAAGGGGGCAATAACATTTCTAGATCTAGTAGTGATCAATTTATTCATACGCTGTGCTATATAGAAAGACTTGCACATGTTGGTAGAAAGTTAAGTCACTGTTTACATAAGTTCCCAAATGCCAATCAACTGGGTCAACTCTTAGAGTAGAGTTGTCAATTTGGTAGTTCCCTGGGGTAGACAACTTCCCAAAGAATAAGAATGTATTTTTTGTAGTTTAGTTTAAATTTATGATTCTGGTACCAGTTATTGCTTAGGACAAGTCTTCCTGCAGGATGGTTAAGTCATTTAGGAATTCAGTAGCTGCTACTAACATGTAGTCATCTGAAACTTAGCCAGCCAAAGCCCTTTAGTCTTTGCTTTTACTTGCAAGAAGTAGATGCCAAACAGGAAAAGTCTCAGCACCAAACCCTAGGGGGCTCCATTGGTGACTGGTATCTTTCTAGAGGTATGTTTCCCTATTTTAATCTCTTGAATCCTGTGAGCCAGTTGGCAGTCCAGCATTTCTATTATACCAAAGTTGGGGACTGTATCAAAAGGCTTGGCCATGTTAAGGTAATATGAGTTGAACTGTTTTACCTTCATCCATTGCTTTGGTGACAAGAGTGAAGCTTAACATTTGCCAATGATTTTGAGCCTTTCACACTTTCTCCCTCATTCTTGCCTTAAGAGAATGAGAAGTCGGACCATATGTTTGACTGTCCCTCATTCAGTGTCATATTTTTGGTCTGTTCCTCATAAGGTTTGTGGTCTTCTGGCACATTTATAAGACTTTTAAAACTAATAACAATAGACTTTTGAGTTTCAGACTTCAAGACTTCATAGCCTTCAGAAAATGCATGTTAATGCAAAACCCGATATTCTAGCAACTATGAATATAAGAATAATGTTATACTTAAAATCTGTTCCTGATCCTGGACCTATGATCTTTTTCCTCAGCCCATTACACTTTGGCTTTCTCTCTTTAGCTATGAGATATAAATAAGAACTCCTTTTTCCCCCGACCCATTACACTTTTGGCTTTATCTTGAGCTATGAGGTTTTGAGGTATAAATAAGAACTGGTTTTGAGGTATAAATAAGAACTGTGAGCAAAAGCTGTTTACTACTTTCGAGGTCAAACTGCTGCATTTTTTTTTCATTTATTCAATTAAATAAAACAGAAATGCAACAAAAACTGGGCAACTTGCAGGCCAGAAGGTTTATTAAATGTTTTTATAAGCAGTATTAAAAAAAAAAAAAAAAAAGACAATGCAAGGAAGAAGCTATATTAACCTCTTCTGAAAACACAGTAACAGCAGAGTTAAAAAGTTATTCCAGTTTTTTTGCCTGCATTGAGTCTTATTTTATCCATCACCATCATCGCTGTTGTTGCTGTTATTTTTACTGTTATTTCATAACTGACTGCCCTGCCGATATCCACAGTACTGCACTGGCAGGTTCAGCAATAGGACCATTACTAATTAACAGTACATAGTGAAAACCATAAACTTTTTCATTCCAGCTTCCAATAAATTGCCAGTTGTAAACAGTAATTTGCGCTTTCATTCAATTATTGCCAAACATGGAACAAAAGTCCAGTTTTTACCACTGGCACTTTGTTGTTTCATTTTAGCTTCCGAAAGTTTATAGTAATTTCATTCCAACTTTCAATAGTTTACAGTAAATAAGTGTAAAATACCAGAGTCAGATCATTGCCAAATGTAGGCAAGGTAATAGAACAGCCTCTACCCCCCCCCCACAGCAGCCCCCTTTCCAGCCATTCCAATAATTTATTACTTGGCAATTTCTCCCCATTTACCATAAACACTATTCAAACCTGCCAGTGTGCATACTATTTTTTTATTTCGACAGTGATTACAGATATTGAAATAAAACAGCACAGACACCGATTGTCATCTGTTAAACAAACACAGTCCCACAGTAAAAACAGACTTGGCATGAGCAGTAAACGTCTTTGACCTTGAAACTCACATTCATTGAAATGGCATGAAAACCCACATTCAAAGAGAATGCATCTGGCTAGTGGAGGATTAAGTTTACCTTTGAGCTGTTTTCAAACCATAAGCTCCTTGCCAACTTTTTATGGCCATACATACATGTATATGTTCTTTGATTTACGTTCTTGATTAAATTATATTCCTTGTATAATACAGCACTACTTGTCAGAATGTTTTAAATTTGTAGTTTTGAACATTCTTCCAGTAAGCAATGAAACAAAACATATGAACCCATAATGACAAAACTACCCATTTCAGAAATGTTTAGCCATAAAAGGCCACTTAAACTTCTATCTTTACAATCCACCAATATCACTCAATTAGTACAAACTCTGCAGAAGTAAAAGTCATCTGAATAATTCCACATTAAAGAGATATGTAATTAATGAAGAAGGTGCTACTGGCAAACAACTTTAGATTTAGCTGTTTCATCTACATATTCAGTGCTTGCTGCCCATGAAGATTTAACTGCCTATGTTACATTAAAAGAATTGGGAAGCTGGTAATAGTGCAATAAGAAATGACTAACAAACCAACAACAAGTTACTAAGCATCTCATACAAAGGCCGGCACATTCATGAGTGTAAAACCCCTATCCCCCCCTTAAAATGTACCAAATAATCAGCACTCCATCTATATGGTGTGGAAGTAGAACCCACAGCCTTCTGCACCAAAGGCAATTATGCTAATACTGCTTTCAAATTCTACAGCACAAACAGTGACTGCCATTTGATAAACAAAACAGTTAGTTGCACATTGAAAACAGACTTAGCATGAGCAACAGTAAACTCTTTCCTTGAAACTCACATTTCCATGAAAATGAACTCAAACTCATAATTCCCTGAAAACATATTGAAACTTAGACTCACAATTCCATCAGCAGTCTGGCAGTTGGTGTGAAGGATTCAGTCTCTTGTCTCCATTGAAGTTCACAATTCCTGCAGTAGTTAGTGTAGAGAATTCAGGCTCTTTTCTCCTGCAACCAAGTTACAAAAAACAAGCCTGATCAAGTTAATTGACTAACTTGCCCTTCCCCTTAACTACAGCATTACATACCACACCTCCATACCTCTTAGCATAAGAAATCTGAACAAAGGCCCCAAAACAGACAGATTTTAAATATTGCTCTTATAGACTTAGAAAGTTGCTAGAATAACATGTGTTTTAGTACGCATTTTCTGAAGGAAATGAAGTCTTTAACTCAAATGTATGACATTATTTAGTTATTTCAATCCTTTGTGATGTGCCAAAAAAACACAAATTTTGAGGAAAAATCAGGATATTCTGCAAATATCTGAACTATTGAGGTATGTGTACCTCTCAACCTCTTAGAGCAAGAAATCTGAACAAAGCCTGAAATAATGGAAATACAATGGCCCAACTTAGGGATAGATTTAAATATTGCTCTGTTTAACTTAAAAAGTTGCTAGAATAACAGGATTTGTGGTAGCATGTATTTTCTGAAAGATATGAAGTCTGAAACTCATATATATGTCATTATTTAGTGACTTCAGTCCTCCAGGTTTTGACAGAAAATCACACATTTTATGAAAAACAGACCAAAATTATAAAGCTAAATCTGGACAGTTGAGACGTACGTTAAACACACACACACACACACTTACCTTCTCTCTGCTCTGTCTCTGTCACTCACACACACACACACACACACACACACACACACACACACACACACACACACACACACACACACACACACACACACACACACTTACCTTCTCTCTGCTCTCTCTCTCTGTCACTCATACATGCACTCACCCGGACACACACACACACACACACACACACACACACACACACACACACACACACACACACACACACACACACACAAATATACACATAGACACACCTTCACACCTTCTCTTTTATATAGCAACAAACAGCTTAAATTCCATTCACACACCTCCTATCTAATACATCGACACATAACACCTTCTCTTTCATACAGCAACAAATGGCTTGTTTAAATTCCACACTCACATACACATGCACACGCGCACACACACACACACACACACACACACACACACACACACACACACACACACACACACACACACACACACACGTACTCTCTCACACAACACACACACTTTATCTCTCATTCTGACATAATGGCTAGTTCAAATTACATAGGTTCATAGGTGTGTACTAGGCTAATGGTCCTGGGGCCTTTACAAGCCTAGCCATAGGATTACCCTGGCATCATGCCACCCAACCTTATTCCAAGTGCCTCTGTCGAGTAGAGCCACTGGCATTATCCCTGGGCTGAATTTTCTATTTCCCATCCACTCATCAAGATTTAAATTAAAGAGGGTCAGCGAGGTGCTCTGCTTGACATGTATAGGAAGTCTATTCCATAGCATGGGCAGTCTCTGCATTATGAACCTGTTCCTCCAGTACATTCTGTTGATTGTGATAATGAGGTTGAGATCTCTGGAGCGTGTGGTGCAGAGGGTTTGGAATTTCTTTAGATGTAGCATTTCTAACAGAGCTGGGTCAGACATGGCTTTGTAAGTCAAGTAGAGATCATCTCTAAGTAGGCGATAACAGAGTATAGTTGGAGTTTTTTGAGTCTGTCCATATAGGACAAGTGTTTAAGGCCTAGGATCCTCTTTGTGAGGTATTTTTGCGGCATCTCCAGTTGTAGCAGGTGTCTAGTGAGGTACATGCCAAATGGGGCATTGTAATCAATGATTGGCCTAATGAGGGAAGAATAGAGGGAGACAATAACGTCTTTCTTCTTGGATTCAAAACCCTTAGTAATGAGATGTGTCACTTAGAAGGACTTTCTGACCACAGTGGCAATGTGGTGATCAAAAGAGATTGCTGTCAACCTGTGTTCCCAGATCTCTTATAATGCCTTCTGTGTTCAGTGGACTACCATTGATGTGGTAATTCATGGGAACTGGGTTTTTCCCAAAGGGGATGATGATACATTTTTTGGCATTGAGCTTAAGGCCATGGTTCTGACACCAGTCATTGGTCTTAGTGAGGCCATTCTTTAGGATGTCAACATCACTTGTGGAGTTAATAATAGCTCCAACTTGCAATTGTCTGTGGACTTTGTCAGACAGAGTCCCTTCGTGTTGGCCTGGACTTCAGAGAAGTAGATACCAAACAGGAGAGGACCCAGGACCGAACCCAGTGGGACTCCACTCGTGACTAGTAGGCAGTCTGACTTGGAGTCAGCTACTTTCACACTGTGGGTTCTATCTGTGAGCCAGTTTGCAACCCACCTAGTGATATAGGGGTTGATGCCTTGCTTAGTGTGTTTTTCTATTATTCCTGAGTGGGGAATGGCATCAAAGGCCTTGGCTAGATCAAGGTAGGCTGTATGAAAACCACCTTGCCTTCATCTACAGCTCTGGTGACTGACTCAAAGAAGTCAACGTAGTTGAGCAGACATGCTCTACCCTTTACAAAACCAGACTGTGTGGGATCCAGAGTTTGGAAATTCCCTATATCTTTGTTTATTAGCTCCATAATGATGCATTCCATAGCTTTGCACACACACACACACACACACACACACACACACACACACACACACACACACACACACACACACACACACACACACACTTTCTCTCTTATATAGAAATAAACAGAACTAGTTTAAATTATACACACACACACATCTACCTTTTTTCTGCTCTCACACAGTCACACACTCACACACACACATCTACCTTCTCACACAGTAACACAGGCAATTTATTTCTCATACGAACAGCTAGTTTAAATTACATACACACATGCATATACACACTTTCTCTCTCATATAGAAATGGATGGACACACGTATACACACACACACACACACACACACACACACACACACACACACACACACACACACACACACACACACATGCACACACTCTTACTTACCTCAGAATGGCTTGTTTTAAATTCTGCACATGTGAACTGAGCTTACATGTGTGTTGGCGTACAATCGTGCAACACACGCTTGTTCCTCCTTAAAAGGAAATAACCCCCACCTCAGATTGTTTTTCTTTCTTTCTTTTTTTTTCTTTTTTCTTTTTTTTTAATTGTTGAAGCCTCTTAAAAGTTGGAGGGCACTCACCTCCCCTCAGTCTATCGTTTTGGCACCCTTGGTTACAGTACTTTAGGATATGTGTAGGAAATCAGAAAGTAACTTGAAGATGATTTGGGAGAGACAGGATGAGGGCAAGAAGAAATGAGAATGTTAGCAAAGAGACTCTGATAAGACCCAGGAGGTTAGACTCAGGGAGGATTCTTGGCTATCAAAGCCAATGTCAAAGGCCTTTGGTTAGCCAAGTTTGCAGGCGACTGCAAACAGCGAGCAGTCATTAAATCCTCCCAAGATGAGAACACCCTTCAGGAAGGTCTAACTCAGACAAACAGGTGCCAAATCCATGGCTTAAAACTCAATAACAAGAAATGCATTATAGTACTTTTTGGGAAGTCTGCCACACCAGGTAACTACATCATCAATAAAACAGCCCTAAAAGTTGATCCATTAGTTAGGGGTCTGGGAACCCATATAGACAGTAACCTAGGCTTTGACCAACATGTGTCCAAGCCAAGGTCATAAGAAAATCCTTCTATGTTGCTCAACTTATAGGGCATGGCATCTAGGCCCAGAGAGGTCATTATATCACTGTACTCAAGTCTCATCAGACCAATTAGAGAATATCATGCCTCCTTCAGTATGTAACTGAGCAGAAACATGCAGCAACTGCAACATCCACAAGTACTCCTTATAAAATGAATACAGATAGTAAACAGAATATCTTATGCTGATCACCTCAAGGCAATGCCTATTTATTTGATATTATACAGACTTTTCAGAGGTAATCTTTGCTTGATATACAAGGCATCCCTGGACCCTGTTTTGATTAACCTTTTACACATCAATAAAACAAACAGCATCAGAACTACTAGACTAAAAGCTTAAATTTTGCTTATAACATAAGTAGGACATGTTGGAGAGACATCTGTTTCTCAGATAATTCCCATTCTCTGGAACAGGCTCTCCGTGCATTTCGAAGCAGCGTTCCTCCCTATTCCTATTTAAGAACAACTTGGACCAGTGTATGGGTAATCAGAAATTCACCTCTGGTCTGGTAGCTGTGTCTCTGGACAGAGGTATTCAGTAAATCACCCCTATATAAATCAAATGTACGGGTCACATCTGGATTGTGACTAGACTTATAAATAGACTGTTATACACATATGAACCTATGATGGTGGACTGTGTGAAAGAAGATATAACTTTCAAAAAAGGGAGAAGAGTGGCAGAGAATTGAGGAAATGGCAAAAGTGCATGCCACGTGTGGAACAATGAAGGGTAAAAGGGGGAACGATGATGATGACCTACATCTGTTGTTCTGTTCATTTCCACTTTTTGTGAATTGACCTTAGTATCTACTAAGATACCACATGCAAATGGCTTGAGCTGAGCTGAAGATGCTTCTTCTTAGCTTTGATACTATAAAGTTTTCTGGATCTTTTTCCTTGAACGATCACATGTGAAGCATGAGAATATAACTTCTTTCCTAACTTTTAGCACCTCTTTCATCATATTACTTGTAAACAACAAAATAGCCTTTCAACTAACATGCAATGCTTTTATATTGTCCAGGGGCAAAGTATAGTCATATATGTTAATTCATTTTGAAAAGTCCTGTGGCAGAACACTAATGCTCACACCTTATCAGGCCAAGTTAAATTTGGTTTAATTACTGTATTATAGTATCACTACTGTGGCCTCACAGAAGCTGTTATATATCTGACAGCAGCACACAGAATTGCTAAAAGCTTTTGAGTTACTTATCTAGGGCATGGCATCGAGATCTAAGGAGGTCATAGTCGGACTATACTCGGCACTCACTGGACCAATAATCAAATACAATGCATCCTTCACCATGTATCTGACCAGGTATTTGCAACCGCTGGAGTGGCTAAGAGATTCCTAATTAAAAGAATAGAGTGTAAATAATATGTCTAATGCAGACTGTCTCAAAGCCTTGTCGCTGTACTCAGTATACTACAGACTACTCATGGGTGATCTATGCCAAACCTACAAGGCATTCTCTGATCCAGTCCTGACAGATCTGCTACACTTTCACAAAACAAGCAGGAATATAATTACCTGATCTAAGGATCTAAACCTTGTCAGTGACAGAGACAAAACATGTTGGAAGGACGGGTATGTGTCTCAGCGTTCACTCCTTCTCTGAAGCAGTCTCTCCATTTATGTGAAACAGAGCTCTTTCCTAACCCTGTTTAAATGTGGTTTGGATCAATGGATGGGAAATCACAAATTTACCCCTGACTTGTCACTTGTTGCCCTTATGGACAGAAGCAGTTTGCACATGCCCTAAAGCATAAGCATATACCAAAGCCATTATAGTGTGTGGGCATTGATAACTGAGAAAACTGAGGCATGAATGGCTTGGCTTAAATAGGCCATAGGAATGTTAGTAAACTTTATGATCCTATGAATTTTCAGTGTCCTGAGTAATGTTCTAAGGTGGGACACCAGTCTGAAAATGCCAGCTGTGCTCAGTGAAGATTCCTGTTTTAATGGGACTGCTGCTTCTTTCTGAGGAAAAGGTTGTGATTTAATTGACCTTTTCAGTAAAGAATTAGGGGGGAAGGAGGTGGCATAACAGCATCACCTACCAGTTGAAGTGGAAATTGAGAGGGAAACCTTTATGAAACGAAGGTCCTTTGGTTTCCTGTTGCATAATCAAACTGAGGACGACTGTCACACAGAAAATAGTTTTCATGTCGGTAATTAATCACACCAATGCCATGCATAAAAGAGCTTCATATAAACCAAACCTTCACGATGTATCAGCTATCTGCATTGTACACATCGCAGAAGGCAGTCATACTATGTGTGGATAACTCTTAGCCATTACAAATGAGAAGATGCATCCCCTGACAAAGAGTTTATGATTAGAGAGGGTCATGTCTTGCATCTATCATGAGACCAATCAGATGCAGTTTTGTCTTTGCAGACAGTTCTGAGGTATCTGTATGTGGAAAGGTTAAAGGTGTAACCTAGTCTTTCCCAGAGTACACTTTCAATATGATAAAGTAGATGCTTGAGAAATGCATGAGAAACTAAAGTTCTTATCAGTTGCTCCATTTTATAGGTTACAGTGGAGATAATTCACATGATCTGAATCTACTTAACAGAAATTATAAAGTGCAATTACAATTTATATTTTATATTGAGATTTGTTCATAGGGTAAGTGAGATGGTACAGAGACACTTTTCAAGTACAGTCCAAAACATCAGGTGATAACAATATAACATGAGTAACAGGGCTAACTTTCAGTAGGTAAATACAAACAGCATGCTTATACAAATGTGATTCTTATTTATATATTGAAAAAAGCTGCAAAAAGATAAGAATATTTTAATGCAGTGTAAATAAGGAGTTAAGAATGCCAAACGCATAAGCAGAAGGTTTAGAAGTGGTGTGGGTAGACTCATGGCTATCAGGACACATACTCTTCACTATGCAAAGAGTTAATGAGAGAGATTATTATCCACACTAGGTATGTGACTCATTAGTATTTCTAGACATATCCTGAGTCAAGTAAAATCCCAAAGAAAAGGACGTCAGAAAAAATAACTTCACCCACACAGCCACAAAAGGCTAAAAATGAAGTGTTCTGTTTTCCTTAGCTTTCTATGTACTTGGGAGCCTGAGATGTTTTTTTCTGAATGTCTCTCAAGGTTTCATAAATTAAACATGCACAGTTATGTTGTCATGTCACTTGCTAATATTTATCTGCATTATGAAAACTCCTACTACATTTTCAAGTCAGAATTAGGTGGCTTGTAGACATTAGTCAGAATTTAAAGTCATACAATTCCTTGTCCTTTCATGGTCCTAAATCTCATAATAAAACCCTCTAACTCTTGTGTGTATACCTGAAAATTCTGTCCATAGTATAATGAATGGAATGGGTAATCTTTAGACAATATATATTGCAAGTAGCAAGACACTGAAAGCTGAAGTGGACAGCCTATGTTACGCAAAGTATTATGAAGTTATTCCAAATATCAACTATATTTTTCTTTGCATTTCTCTTCACTTCTTCTCCTTTCTACTCCTCTTTCCTCTGCATACCTCTCTTGTTTTCTTTGTATTCTCCCCATGGTGTCCTTTCTTCCAACTGTTCTCACTTGCCTCTTCTAAAGTCTTCATATTTCACCATATAATGACATGCTGCTATCCCTGTGTCATAAGCCATCTCAGTCATTGTGGCTACATCTTATTCAAAAAGCTCTGCTAAGCATAATTCCATTTTTCCATCAGTGTTTTGACATTAACTGCTTCTTGAACTAAATGTTGTAGCATATTAATTACCTTACTCTGCTGTATGATGTCTGATTTAAAAAAATATATTAGAATTTGACTGAATGCCCTGTTTTATTGTATATGTATGTGTGTATGCACACACACACACACACACACACACACACACACACACACACACACACACACACACACACACACACATCTATCTATCTATCTATCTATGTATCTATCTATCTGTCTCTCTATCTATCTTTGTTTTTCAGCATATCCTGTATCTGTAAATATGTTTTAGTTATTTCTTATGTGATCCTATTCACCTGGGACGAGTGAACTACCTGGTAAACAAATATAAATAGATACCTAGAGTTGACAAACTGAGTATGATAATGCCACAATAAAACAGAATAATACAATAAGATGGGGAGCAGTAATGTGCAGGAGGTAAAATTAAGGACATGGAGAAAGAGTTGATTATTAGCGAGTTAAGAAATGTTATGGAAAAATACTACAGAGGTAATAAATAGTATCGGCTATAAAGACAGAAATAGAAGAACACACATTAGTAGTATGGTCTCATTAAAGTGAGAGCTACTTATGACATTAGACCATTATTACCTGCTAAGATATGGTAGTGTTAGTGATTCAGTGTGTGAAAAGTATAGTTATAGTAAGTAGGTGGCCATCCATCTGTTTTTGAGGGCTGTGCAGGTCCAGGTCCAGTTGTCAAATATATTTTAGATTGGTCTTGAAATTGAAAAAGTTGCTAGTATGTTTAAGGGCAAAGAGAACAGAGTTCCAGGAGTGGGCTGCATAATTGCAATAAAGAAAGTTTCCTGCTGACAGGTATGGTTTACAGGTAACGAGGGGAAATTTGTTTTCAGATCAAAGTGGCCTAGTGGGGACATATGTATGCAATAACTCTAGCAGAGCTTTGCTTTGGTCTGGTTTGTAGATTAATTTGTGGAGTAGGAGTAGATGGGTGCAAATGAGTTTCTTGGGTAATTCAAGCCAATTAAGCCATTTTTTTATGAATAAGCAGTGATGGGTTCTGTTTGAGTAAGTGGCAAATTTTGCTATTTTACTGTAGCACTATTTTACTTTATTTTGTATGGAAACTTGAAGGTTAAACAGTACCGTACAACATATAGTAGAGTGGGAAGTAGGAATGTAGAGACAAGGAGTTTCCTGAATGAATCAGTTATATAGATTTTTATTTTGTGTGTTTTTTGATTGAGTAGAAGATGGGAGTTATTGAGCCAACTTTCAAATGATGAAAATTACACTTGGTTGATGAGTTCTAGAGTAAATGGGTTACTAGCAGTGCAGATTAAAATGGAGTCATCTGCATATTGAATGAAGGGTGTTTGATATGATATTTGGTGGAGTGCATGTTTTTGGTAAATATGTTGAAAAGCAGTAGCCCTAGTATCTAACCTTAAAACACATGTTTTGGCAGGTAGGAAGAATGATTAGGAATTAATCCATTTAAAAATCTGGAGTCTATTGAACATCTATGGACAAAATAGAGGACCGTCAGTTCACCAAATATATGTCTTTGGGATGTGAAAGGAAAGAAGTATGGTTGAATGTGAAGCGTTAAACAATTTGCGTATGTTGCCAGTGAGAATGACTAAACCGGACAAGGGGGGGTGCGTTGGTTTTTATGAACTTGAATGACTATGTGTTTAGAATTAAGCAAATATTAGAAAGTGAAGCTTGCCAATGTTTCCATTAATGAAATTAATATAGCATACCAACATATTAAATCATATATTAATGACCTATTTATTGAGGCAAAAATCGATGTAAACATGTTTAACTTCTTGACGATGTTAGCTCCAAGAACCCCACTAATGTTTGGGATTCCAAAAGTTCACAAAAACCTACAAAACCCATCTATGAGACCCTTAGTGGACAGCAGGAACTCTATAATATACCCATGTGCTAAAGTGGTTGATACCATCCTGAAAAAATACATACGTTTGGAAGCCCAAATCTGTAAAGACTCTTGGTCATTCTTGAAGAGAATAAATGACTTAGAACTTAATGCTGAGTACAACTTATTAACAGCTAATGTGAAAGATCTTTACACGTCTATCCGCCATTTGGAAGGAATTAAATGGGTTTCATATATGCTGAGGTCTAGAGGCGCACCCCACTCTGACATTCTTCTTGTTGAGGAACTCTTAGATATCATTCTCACAAACAACTTTTTTATTTTTGACAATGAGTACTACCTACAAAAGACAGGGGTAGCAATGGGGTCACCATGTGGGTACAGTTTTGCGAATCTAGTAATGGCATACTGGGAGGTGGAATTTGTTTTTAAGATCAGTCAAGTATGGGAGCAAATATACTTCTATACTCGATACTTGGATGATATTTGTATCATCATTAAAGGGGACAGCAAGGTGGCTTTTGAATTAGGAAATTACCTTAACACTACTACAAGTTTTTTTACAATTCACCTTTAGCTACCACCAGGAAGTAATGTCATACTTAGACACCAAACTTAGAAAGGATAGAGTCCATGGAAGGTATGTGGCTAAAATCTTTAGAAAAAGCACATACTCAAATGGATTTTTACATTTTTTGATCTCCCACCCATTCCATCAGAAATGTTCAGTTATCAAAGGCCAACTCATTCGAGCAGCTAGAATGTTAACAGTGGATGATGAATTTATTCTAGAATGTGAAAACTTGAGAGGGATGTTTCTTAGATGGGGTTACCCTGACACATTAATACTGAAGTTAATTAACAAGCTTCAGTACAAAAGGAACTCTGGTGTATACAAACCAATCCTAGACAAAGGGAGAACACTAACTGTTGATAGGGTAGATATAAATGAAGCAACTTTAGTATAAACCCTCTGAACAACACTAACTTTTTGGTGACCCTTATTATATCTTTTAGTTTGGATGCACCAGAACTTAATAACATCATTAATAAATAACTGGGACATTTTAATTAATGATACATCCATTATAACAAAAGTGGGTGACTGCCCAAAAACGATATTCAAAAAGGGACTTAACACAAAAAACTTATTGGAAAATAGTGCCCCACGTATCCTAAGGCAACCAGGTATGTTTAAATGTGAGATGTGTACATACTGTAAATTTATGGACTTGAGTTGTACATTTAGCATATTAGGTAGGAAATGTAATACTAGCAAGAAGTTCAATTGTAAATATAAAATAGTCATGTATTTGGGCAAGTGACAGTGGTGCCCTGCCTATTTCATCGGGAAGACAGAAAGAAAATTTAAAGAAAGAGTGTATGAACACCTATACAGTATTAATACTGGAAACTAGAGCATGTCCTTGCAAAACACACAGTATCACAACAAGACCATTACTTTAAATTCTGAGTTATTGATCAGATTGTCTCTGACAACAGAGGTGGTCTTAGTGCTTTAAGATTAGAGAAACTAAAGCTATTTTGGCAAATTCGTTTGAATGCCTACTGTTACCCTGGTTTAAATGACATTTGTTCTATATTATGCCTGTTGAAACTAAAAAGTTTAGCTAGATAAGATATGCCTAGAAATTTTTATATACTGACATATAAAACTTTTTAAACTTTTTTAAGTGTTTGTTTAATGCGTTTCAGTTTACTTGAAAATATTTATGTATTTTCAAAGAGGGAAGAGAGAGGATGTTTACTGGCTGTTAAGGGAACACATGATTAGAATGGAAGGATTTTAAATGTAAAGTTTTTGTACTATTTTATCTGATGATGTTCTGGTTAAAATCTGAATGAAAAGCACTTAATACATACTGGTGTTGACTTGTTTCCTGTGGTTGCTGCTTATTTGGATTGGATTTGTTTGTATGAGTCTCTTTCACTTGGGTACAGTGAGATGACATACCAAAAGGCAATCCATAATAAAACACAAATGTTGGGGAGAGCTAATATGGCTGCCATGGTGTAAGAATTGTTAGCATGCTGCTCCTCTTTATATAGGTTTAAAAACTACAAATGTGGCCTAAAATATGTACTAATTAACAAACATACTAACTTCCTTACCTTCTTGGATTGTATTACTTTTGTAACTGCCATAATCATTACCAAATAGCAGCAATGTTATCTATCTGAAGTGTGTGAGATGGCAACTCTTTTCTGCTCCAGCTGGCTAATTAGAGTGACTCCTGATTATATAAATAAATACAAGAATTACTTTAACCTTTCTTGGTTTACAACTAAGTAAAATTGTTTCTGCCTCTATCACATCAATTATGGCTAATGAAAGTGAAGGTATGGATATCCAGACCACTAAGACTAAATTTTCACCAGTACAATCTCCCAAAAAGGAATCCTCGGCCAAAAGATCTAAAACCATCAAAGAAGACAAAAGGAATAGTTCTACTAAAACAAAAAATGGAACAAACTTTTGCTCTGGATGGTCTTAAAGCTCCCTTGGCATTTATCCAATGGGCTATACATCACCTTTCTGAGAAGCTTTCTGAGGTTAAATTAATCCTACATTATGTGTCAAACACATTAACTATCTTGGAACACTTTATATCAACATATATAAACAAACTATCAACCATGGATCAAGTTGCACAAACAAATAATAAACTTAAAAGCATTAAAAAGTTGTTTGACTTGGAAGCTAGAAGCAGAAGAAATAATCTGATTATAAAAGGCTTGCCCAAATCTTTTGAACAGCAAAATTGAATTCCTATGTTACAAAAAAATCTTTGCTATTCTAGTGGCCATGGATCTTTCTAAACATCAGATAATTATAGAGAGACCACATTGGGCATTATGATCCTCTGGTGCAACTAATCAATTAAGGCCAATATATGCCAAAATTCTTATCTATCAAGATGTAGCAGATATAGTTTATGTAGCCAAAAGGAAAACAATATTCACATGGCAAGGCTATGAGCTACAGATTTTACCATATTTACCTCTACTCATTAAACAGGAAAGATAAAAACTAGCACCTTTCTGTGCCCATTTCATTAGCAAGGGTTACAAATTCCCAATTTTTGTCTTTTACTCATCAAGGCATGAAATTCAGTATACTATAAAGGGCTGAGGCTAAGATTGTTTTTTTTTAACCTCTAACTTTAATTATTAGATTACATTCTTACTGTGGGGGGTGAGGTGTGAGCTTCCCCTCCATGGGCTGATGTTTCCCTCATTTGGTCCATTGTGGAGTTGTTCAGCCATTTTGGATTGTAGCAGTGCATTATGCTGTCTGGAAGTCATTGGATGGAGGCCATGCTGCAGAAACTTTTAAGTTGCTATTTTATTTAAATGTATTGATCGAGCTTCAATACATGATACAACATTTGACTTCTTGTATTGTTGGGTGGAAAGTCCCATTCTGTTGAAACTTTCATTTTACCTGTTTTTCAAATACTTATGTCATATTACTGGAGATAGTGACTCAATATTCATAACCAGAAACCACAACCAGTATTCTTTTGTAAAATAAAATATATTTATTTATGACCAAACCAATTAAGTGCTTTCATCCTTAACACAAACAGGACTTCATCAGAATCAAACCATATCACCAAAACGGCCTTTTTATACAAAACCAATTAAGCCCCACCGTAGGGCTGAAACATCAAAGCAGTACACAATGAATCTCTTCTGGAGCCAAATAATGACTTTCCTGTGCTTGTTCCCACTTCAGATACCTCATTTCAAAATAGAAAGGGTATGGTGCCTAAGAAAACATATGTGGTAGTTCCTGGTGCTATAGGGGAGAATGATTTGATAAACAAAAAAAAACAGTATGAACAATAGAACTAATTCCTTGCTGTCAGAGGAATTAGTTAGGAGGGATTTTAATTTTAAGCAACTTAATGAGCAAGTTGAAGCAAATTTTAACTGTAACTATACATTGAAAGGCTTGATTAATACTTTAGCAAAAAGCTTTTGAAAATCAGGACTTTACAAATGGACAATGAATATTTTAGGAAATGTATTGAACTGAACATTGTCCCACAGGGACTGAGTCTTTAAACTTCCATTTGGCTTAAGGTATGATGATAACATGTTTAAGGAATTTGTTCAAATGTTTGACAGACATGGTTTTGAATTAATGCACATGATTATAAACTATAACGTAGAAAGTATTAATCACCTTTTACAAGAAGTAGAGAATTTGAATTTGAAAATTAGGAATGATTTGATATTTGAACAGTGGGAAAGGTATTATAACCAACCTATTTTTAAGGTGGAAAAGAAATGCAACAATGGTTTTAAATGGAAACAAAGGAAGTTGGAGAGGTTTTTAGGAAATATGCTAGACATGTTACTTATGTTATTTATAAAGAAATAAATAGTAAAAAGTCTGGGCAACAAGTTAAGGGGATTATAAAGAAGGCAATAGACCAAGAAAAGGTCAAGATGGGGAGGAAAAGGACACTCAGGGTTTTTCTGCCAGGAAGAGCCACTGAAAAAAGAAAAGATATCACCAGAATTATTCACAAAGAGCGAGAAAGCCATATCTTTACCACCACAACAGATAGAAATAGGGCAATAAGATCCTGGTATAGCAACTTTGTATGGGATAGATTTTGCTCTTCAGGTTTTTTCACATTTATAACTTTACAGAACATTGCATTACAAAAACATTTTTCTTTATTTTAGAAGGGTATGAAATCTGTACTCTGCAGAAAAGCTAATGTAGTAGATACTCTTATTGAAATTAAGTTATTTTTGAGGAAGATTAATTTATCTATTTGGTTGAAACAAAAGATGCACAAAGAGAGACCAATAATTGTAAGAAAATGTTCATTTAATCCTCCACTTATTCCAAATGTACAGACATTTGAGAAAGCAGTGAATGATGAACTTGATTCCCTTAGTAGTAGGGTGGAGAAAAGTCATTTCCACAATTTGTCTAGGGAAGAATGGACTTTATTGAACCAGTTAAAGCAAGATAATACATTTCAAATTATGAAGCCGTATAAAGGGGTTTTGCTTAATACTTCAGATTATTCTAATGCTATGTTTAAATTGCTATATGATTTAGATATTTACTCCTCGGTTTGACAAAATGAGATTCATATTGCCTATCAGAGAAGTGATTCTCTTTTAGAAGAGTACCTGGTTGAACGGAGCAGAAACATATTCAGCTTTGAATGTTAACTCCAGGGATCACACCTTCTTTGGCATCCCTAGAATTTATAAGAATGTTAAAGAACCCCCTTTAGGCCTATCATGGTGGCCAATGGTTCTAAAACCTACCCTTGGTCAGTATGTATAGATAGGTGGCTGAAAGCCATTTATAAGCAGGTCCCCCATCTCCTTATAGATTCATGGGATTTTTTAGGGAGATTGAAAAAAAAACATTTGGTCCAAAGCCCTGATTTTCCTCAGTATTGATATTAAAGATCTTTTTACATCCATTCCTCAGGACAAAGGGTTAGATTTATTTTTTGATAGTTTAAACAAATATTCCCCCTTTTTGGGAATGATATCAAGCTTAGAGAGGAAATGATGGCTGTAGTTTTGGGCAACAATTTTATATTTTTTGAGATGGAATTCTTCAAACAGAATAAAGGAGTCGGACTGGGAGACTCCAGTGCCTTTGTTTATGTGAACATGGCTATTTTGGCTTGAGAAATCCATTGTGTATTCAGTTCTGCATTCTTTCAGCATATAGCTCTCTGTGTTCACTTTTTGGGTGATATATTCATCTTATGGCAAGGTTCGGAAGAGAACATTCACCAGTTTGTTAAATTTGTAAATAATTCATCTGATGTTTGTAGTTAACTTATAAGTTTCATAGGGAGGGTATTAATTTCTTAGATACATTCATTGAACATACCCCTTGTGGTTTTAAATCAAGAGTTTATAGGAAGGCAGCATTCAGGAATTCTTATCTGGATTTTAACAGCTTTTCATTCACTTAGTAAAAAAAAGAGTATTGTCAAAGGGCAGTATATTAGAATTGTTAGGATGACTTCACATAGGGCTGACTTGGAAACAGAATGTGATAAGGTTACTAAAATGTTTTAGATAGAAATTGCCCCCTTCCCTTGGTTAAAAGTATTAGGGAATATCTTCAGGGTGAATGGGGAAAGAAATATTTACTCCTGTTGGAGTAGGGCTATAACGGGGGGGTAACAAAGATGAACAAGCAGAAACCCCAGAAGAAAAAAAATGTGAATGCCATGGTGTTAAAATAGTCCAGACAAACCTCAATAGCTAAATATATTTTTAGAAATAACTGGAGTATTTTCAAAACCAACCCCGACGTTCTTAGAATAGTTGATAAAGAACTTTTGTTTACATACAAGACTGGAAAAAATTTTAACAGCTTTTTTGATAAAGGTAATTTTAACATGAGAAAATGAGATAGGGGAACAGTTCATACCACCAAATGTGGAATGTGTAATCAATGCCCTTATATATGAGAAAAAGACGAAGTTGTTTTAAACAACACCCTAAGATTAAAGGTGTTTCTTGTAAAAGGTAATTGGTTAACTAAATGGGTTGTATACATTGCTTTATGTGAAGAATGTTCAAGTTTTTACATAGGTAAAACAGAAAGAACTTTATGTAAATGGATTTATAAACATCTTTATGATATTAAGGACAAAAAAGAAAATAATGCCTTGTATAAACATTCTATAGTTTGTTCCTCATTTACTAAGTTTGCTTTTGCTATTATTGACTCAGTCAGCTATAATCCAAGGGGTGGGGATGCCAAAGTTTTGCTAGAAAACATAGAATTAAAAATGGCAGTTACAATTACAAGCAACCTCTTACGCAGGTTTAAACGAATATACTTCTATTCAGTCTGTTTTAATTATGAGGGCAAATAATTTTTACTGGGTTTAAAGTTTTAAAAGTTTTCTGCTTAGTATTTTGTGTGAGACAGGCATTGCTTGAATTTCATTATATACTGTGTAATGATTTTTCCCACTGGTCCAGGTTAATTGCATAAGTGGTTAATTAATTGGTTTTGTATAAAAAGGTCATGTTGGTGATATGGTTTGATTCTGATGAAGTCCTGTTTATTTTAAGGATGAAAGCTCTTAATTGGTTTGGTCATAAATAATGTATTTCATTTTATAGAAGAATCCTGGTTGTGGCTTCTGGTTACTAGTTTTTCTGTTTTATCTTGGTCATTCAGTGGCAACTGCTCACATTTTCAGTTATGACACTTAATATTCCACATATTTCCATGGACGAACTGGAAACTGGCTTTAAGTATATAGTTGTTATATCCTGTTTAATCTGCTATGGATATCATAACTGTACTAGTTAACATGATAGTTTCTTTTTAGTAATATATCATCTAATGGTGGCTATTTACTATCAGGAGTTATTAGACAATATAGGTCTTCTGCTTCTCTTTTTAATTGAAAATGATTTTGTGCTATATACAGAAGTAAACTAACTTAGTTGAATAAATATCTTTGTCATTTACTTGAGGCCACTACACTGTTTTATAAGAGGCTAGCAGTATGCTATGGATTTTGCAATGTTTACTTGTAGGACATTTTGTAGCCACCATAAAGTATTATGTAGTTTGATTAACATCATATATTTTTAGGTATGTTCTTAAGGGGTGAGTTTTACATTTCTATGTTAACATTTTTATTTTCTATTCAACCCAGCCTGATTACTTTAAAATTATTAACTTTTCCCATAGGGAGGGTTGTAGGGATAGGCCTAAGGGTAACATGGGAAGAGTACTACAGTGTGTGCCTAGGCAAACTTGGATGTATTGCTTTCATAAGTCATAAAAACAATTTATAATTGTTATTCCTTTTCATTGGGCCATAAAACTACTACTGTAATTACAAGAACAACATATGTCTAGGTATAAGCCAAAATTTAATAAACCAGCAAAATTATTTCAGTAATATAGAAAGCACTCTAGCACCTCAGCTTCACATAAGCCTTCAAGGAGTAATCAATTACAAAAAACAGTGTCTTAAATACTCACAGTTGCCACTTCCATCACTAATCAATCAATTAACATACACTTATTAAAACTTTTAAAGATACATTTCCACATGATTAAATTACACATTTCCAACAGCAGTCTGTATTCAGACCCTGTGGAATTAAAGTGCCATATTTTAAAATAAATAGTGTTTCTTTATGTAATAACATATTCCTAACTTGTTCACTATCTCAATCCCCTTTGATCTGTGGCAACTGTGAGTATTTAAGACACTGTTTTTTTGTAACTGAGTACTCCTTGAAGGCTTATGTGAAGCCAAGGGGCTAGAGTGCTTTCTGTATTACTGAAATAATTTTGCTGTTTTATTAAATTTTGGCTTATACCTAGATGTCTGATCTTGTAAAATTGGTTTGAAGTGTTGTTTAAAATACTACTGTAATTAAGATGTGATCCATTGAATCTTGGAATGAAAATGGTATGGTATTCAGCAAGTTACTAAATTAAAACTATTCATGCAGCTCCTATATAAATCTATTCATGCATCTCCATTATAAATCTATTCATGCATCTCCTTTATAAATCTATTCATGCATCTCCTTTATAAAACTATTCATGCATCTCCTTTATAAATCTATTCATGCATCTCCTTTATAAATCTATTCATGCATCTCCTTTTTAAATCTAAAGCTCAGATTAGCTTTAGTCAAGAATCATATATGCCTTCTCTACAATGGAAACAAATGAAGAAAAAGTGGATTAAACACATTGGAGTTTCTGGGGATAACTATAAATGCAAGGATGGAGCTATTTTGATAAGGGAAACTTTTCAAGGAAATATTTTATCTAATGATTATATTTCAAAGGGCAGATGGTGTTATTTAATCTGTAAAAATCCCAACTTTAAAATCCCTATACTTTTTCTAAGCTCATATTTATCTTGAGACAAACAATATGAATTCATAATGGAAATTCATAACATATTAAATAAATATAAAAGTCATCTCTTTATCATTGGAAAGGATTGGAACTCGGTCTTAAATTTTAGGAATGCTAGAACCTCTAACTGTAAGCAGTATAATCTAAATGCCTCCTTAGCCATACTAGACTTAAGATCAGATTTTGAGTTATTTGACCTTTCAATTTGTTTTCATATCAAAATAATTCTTCTAACTATACCTATCTTTCTAAATGTCATAAATCTTACTGTAGAATTTATTTGGAGTACCATAAAAAGCCAAGAAATTTCTCTGATCATTTTAAGATACTATTCGATATTAATTTTGCCATCTCCACTTTACATAAACATAGATATAGCTGGAATCTAAATTCTCACTTTTTAATTTCTTCAAGTCTTTTGGGTTTCTAATGCCATGATGGAAATGTACCCCATTCCTAAGTCAAAGTATGATCAAAGTTCATGAAATTAGTATTGTTTCAATCTTTGATGTCAGCCAGAAGTGCTCTTCACAGCACCAGCAATGTGCTCAGTAATGACTCCTTCTGCTATTCATATGGAGTTACATGTTTTTGTAACATATTTAAATACAATTGTAAATTATTTTTTATATGATCTATTGCTCCTACTACTATTAGAACTGTCTGGGTATCTTTCTTCTGCATTGCTCTCATTTCTAAGTGCAGTTCCTGATATTTTATGACTTTGTGTCTCTCTGTACACAAGACACTGTAGTCACTGGGTATGACAATTTCAATAATCAAAGCTACTTTTGTCTTCTTTTCATGGACCACTATATCTGGTTTTCTAACATCTATCTTTTGAGTTGTTGGTAATGGATTATCCCATGTGATGTAAACTTCATAATTTTCTAAGATGCTTTGTGTCTCATGTTTCCAACGTTTTTCAGCCACTTCAGTACCATAATGCTTACACAATCCCCAGTGCAACAGTCCTGCCACATTATTATACCGTTCAGTATATAGTCCTCCTGCCATTAGTATGTCACAACCAGCAAAGAGATGTGCAACTGTTTCCAATTCAGTTTTATAAAACCTACATTTGTCTGTTTCTCCCACATGTTCAATGGATTTTGTAAACCAGTGTGTATATAGCCCACTATCTTGGGATGCCAATATTAACATTTCATCTTTTGGTTTAAATTCACCTCTCCTTAACCATTCCTGCATTCGTTCCTGATCAACATGAGGTTCTTCTAGAAGTGTTCTATACTTGCAGCTATATTTATGCATTTTCCACATTTCTTGCCTTCTCATCTGGTCCTTAACTTTATATTCTTTCTTTTGTTTCGTGGCACATTCAGTTGCTGTCTGCTTTTTATCTACTTCTGGTTTGATTTCCATTCCTGCTTGATGTCGATATGCTTCTGTTAAATTAGCAGAGAAGTCATCTTAGATTTATGCTCCTCATGTTTCAAAACTTTCACTACATCTGGCTCTTGTAAGGTCAGCAGATTACAACTCTATACATGTAATCAATTTCAAGGGGGCACATCTTTCCTTTGGAACGGGGAATATATAATCTTGGTATACACTGATTTTTATAAATCATTTGGTGAGCATAAAGCATTCTTCTTGTTTTCCTGTCTAATCTATCCAACACATTTTGAGGCCAGTCAATCACTCCAAAACTGTAAGTTTGGACAGGAAGAACAAATTGGTTTATAGCTTTAATTTTGTTCCTAGATGTCAATGCTGTTTCCACATTTAAAGTCTTCTAAAGTATTGCTTAGTTTTACTTGCATTTGTTCATGTTTTGTTGTTGATCCTTCATCAGTTCTGAAATATTTATACACTCCCTCTTACTCAAGTTCTTTTATATCATATTCTTGTCCCAAACTGATGTTTTCCTGGTGTTGCAGTTTTCCTGCTTTAAAGGTTGCTCTTGCACATTTACCAAGACCAAATGACATTCTTATATCATCAGAAAATGTTTTGACAACCTGCAGCTGTGCTTTCAGTTCCTCATCTGATGAGCTATACAGTTTTAAATCATAGACAAAGAGAAGATGAGAAGTGTTTTCACTTTGTTGTTTCTTAGGAGCCAAATTGTAGCCATGGCCTAAGCTAAGTAAACAGCTTAATGGATTAATAGCAAGGCAGAATAGCAATGGTGACAGAGAGTCACCCTGGAATATTTTTAAACCCGGGATAATAATCTGTCCTTTATCATGGCTTAATTGCAAAAAGGGTCTGCTACTGTTTCATGGTCACTGTAATGTAGTCAGTCAGTGTAGGGTGTATCTTATACATTTTTAAGCACTCTTATCCATGAATGTGGTATACTATCAAATGCTTTTTTATAGTCATTCCATGCCATACTTACATTATTTCCCTTTTTACAGTTCTCCAGTATGACTTTATTTAAGAACAAATGATCCTTTGTTCCATATAACTTTCTTATATTGTCCTCTTATTCTATTGCCATAATTGAGGTTTCTTCTAAATGACTATAAACTCTGTCAGCATCAATTCCCATGTATAGTTTATATGTCATCGGAAGCCAAGTTATTGGTCTATAATTTTTAGGGAAGCTTGCAAGTTCACTCTTAAGTAGGAGCATTGTTTACCTCTTGTTAGCCAGGCTGGTGTCTGTTCGGGGTGTGCATATAAATAGTTTTTACTCATGGCTAAATCCTCGTGCAAAGATGTTAATACTTTTAACCAAAAGTTAGGTATTGCATCTTGACCTGGGGTTTTCCAATTAGAGGCTTTTCTTAACTTTGTTTCAGTCTCTCTTGATGTTACTTCATCCCATTTCATATAATGCACCTTTAACCTTATTATTCTTTTTTTTACTTCTTCTATCCATTTAGCCCCTTTGTTATGTTCCACAGGATCTTCATAGATACTTCTCCAAAATGTATCCACTTCCTCTTTTTTTGGCAGCCTTTATATTGCTTTTACTTTATTTCCCAATTCTCTATAAAACATTTTGGGTCATCAATAAATTGCTTATTGTGCACTCTCCCTTTATATTTATCTGTGTATCTTTTAAGATTTTCTGCCTGTGCTGAAATTTTTAGTTTATTTGTGATACTGCATAATAGATACTGGTCTGTTCTAATACTGTGCATTGCTTTAATGCCATCTATCTTTCTTAGTATTTTTGTAGATCTATTCCATCTTCTATAGTCTTCTATGAGTGACAGTTCTTGTCTTAATTGCTTGATAGTTTTCTCTATTCGACACTTCTATGATGGTATTTGATTTATCACCTTCCTTTCCCTCACTACCCTGTATTCTTCTGGTAGAACTTTATCAGTTATTAATTTAGCTGCACAGTAATATATCCTGTTTACTTATGTTATATCGCATGGATCTCTATGAACAGTCCTAATTATTGTGTTCATTTGTTTTATCAGACTTCTGACTTTTTGGGCTTTATTGACCTTCTGCAGTCTTTCTCTCATTGATCTTTATATAAATCTATGCATATCTATTAAATCAAGCAACTCTTCTCTTAGCTCATTTTCTTCTAAACTGAGGGCACATTCCTTACTTTCCATTTTAAGTGGGCATTCTATAGAAAGCTCTATAGCATCTTTCTGTGGCGCCTTCTCTTCAGTTTCATCCTGTGCCATCTGTTGCTCTATCATATGGGAACTTACTGGCCTATCACTCCTCAATGTCGACTGCATCAGAGTTTCCACAGTTTCCTATTCCTTTCCTTACTGTCTACCTTCAAGTGAATGTTTATACTGGTTTCCTATGGAAGGCTCCAAAATATCTTGATATGGCACCTGACCAATTGCTTACTGTTCGACTGGTTTCCCCTTAATTTTGATATCCATTAATCTATCCTGTTGTGGTGCTTTCTGCATTCAATTGTTTTACAATGAATCCTTCACTTTGCAGGTACTCCAAAACCTCAGTTTCTATTTCTTTAATTTCTCCATTTCTAATCTCCATTTCTACTTTCCTCTTTGTCTTCTTATTTTTTGTATTGTAAAGTTTTCCATGTCCAGATTCCTTTGCCTATATTTCTCTTCAAATATCGTTGGTGATGGCCTTTTTGTATTGGTTAGTTTTGCTTTCTCCTTTGCATAAATATTACACCATATTGTCTCTTTTTCTTTCCCATGTCCATATTTCTTCTTCAGATGTTTGCTGATCTTCCTGTTTCTCCATACTTTGGGGACTCACTCCATGATTCTGTGATGTAATCTGTATTAGACCTTCTACACCACATCCTTCACTTCGCAGGCTCTCCATAACTTCAACTTCCATTTTTTTTAACAAAAAAATTACTAATCTTCTTTTCTATGTTCCATCTTTGTAATTTTTTTATTGTAAAATTTTCCATATCCAGATGCCTTTGCCTGTATTTATCTTCAAATATCTTTGGGGCTGACTTCTTTCTAATGATTAATTTGACGTTCTCCTTTGCATAAATATTGCACCATATCAAATCTCTCTCTTTCTTTCCCATGTCCATATTTCTTTTTTATATTTTTCAAATATCCTAGGTTATGTCACCTATTAGATAAGCAAGATGTAAAGGATGATGTAATTCCTTTATTATGTGAGTTCCAAACCTCTAACTTAAACTCTTGTATTCCTTTCAATATACATTGGGCTACACTGAAAACTCATCTTAGAGGTACTTTTATAAGTAAAGCCTCTTTTTATAAAAAGCTTCATAAAATAAAATAATCTACCTTAGTAAGTAAACTAAATGAATCTGAGACAAAACACGCTACTCAAGCTGGCTTGAGTTAGAAAAATAAATTACTCACACCAAGAAGCAACTCTACACTCTTTATTCACAAATTTCATGGTATGAAGCAAAATGTCTTGCAAAATATTCTGAATGTGCCTAATCACCTTCTAAAACCTTGGCCAAACTGATAAAACTGGACTAATATAGAACAGTTTTCTCAACTATTAAATATAAAGAACAGCTGTTAAACAATACTAAACATGCAATTCAGGCCTTTACAGAACTATTTTCACAACTATACGGTCAACACAATACTGGGTTTACTGAGAGAGATTTATGTACCTACCTAAATTTTACAATTTCAGAAACTTAATTCTACTCAGTAATTTTTTTTAGATATGCCATTCACCTTGAAAGAAATTATGGATACTATTAAAAACTTTAAAATGGGCAAAGTTCCTGGAACTGGCAGTTTCTGTATTGAATTTTATAAATGTTTAATATCCTACATTGCCCTATTTTATTAAATGTATTTAATTCATGATCCTTATGACACATCTAGGTATGTACCAATATCCCTTGTTAATACAGCTCTAAAAGTACATGCATATATTCATGCTAATAGATTAAAATCAGTGTTTCCTTTTATTCTGTCTCTTTATCATTCTGGTTTTCTATAGCAAAGGCAGACTTCAGATCATACTCACACACTTGACCTCATTCAATCATTTACTAATAATTTAAATTACTTTAGCTATTGATGTTTCCAAAGCTTTTGATCCTCTCAACTTAATTTTTTATTTGTGACTATGTAAAACCTAAGATTTCCTGCTTCTAGCAACTTACATGCTAAAGCTTTTGCACAACCTTTTGTTAAGAAGACTTCTTCAAACCCGATACTTATTTTAAATGATGCTAGACCGGGCTGCTCTTTATCTTCTTATCTTTTTAATATTTACATTAATCTACTTTTTCATGCTGTTACTCAATACACATTTGTTCACACAACAAAATTGCTCAAGATAAATCTGCCTTTTACTATATTTGCACATGATTTAATAATATATTTCATTCTCCCAATTTCAGATATCCCCAAAATAATTTTAACTGTAAATAACTTTTCTAAATTTTCCAACTAATCTGATATATTCCCTTCCAACCTTAACTACCTCTACCAACCCAATACCATAACTTATGATATTAAAGTCTCTATATCACTGAAATACTTAGGTGTTTATTTCAACCTTGACCAATCAAAATCATTTGTAAATAATACAATGAATATTTGGAATAAAATTACATGAGGTATTACTCAATAGAATACATTTAAATTTATCCCTATCTAAAGCTGCAATAATCAAAATATATACTCCTCCCAAACTTTTATTCTTGTTCAGTGCTTCATTTCAAAATATACGTCTGAATTTCTTCCATAATATTATTTCTGTTCTTAATTTATATGGTCACCCAAATCAGTTCACATACCCAATAAAAATTAATTGCATCTAAATTTAAGGGAGGTCTTGGTTTACCTGATATATATCTATATTATATGATTATTAATGTGACAAGACTAGTTACAGTTCTTAGTGTACCTCCTAACTCCCATGTATGGCAACATCTCTGTTGTAAAATTTGGTATAATTACCTGAATACCTATCAAATAAATATTCAAGCTTTACATTACTTAATTTACCATACCCTTAGGAACCTCAAATTATCACACCTTAGTATTAACACTGTTTTTGTCAGTAATATCTTAAATCTTTAAACCTACATGATACTTTTATCTTTTTGCAACCAATAAATAAAACTCCTAATCTGAAACTCAGCAATCACATGTTAGACCTGTCTTTTTTTTCTCTTATTGCAAACATGTGTCTCATTGATTTTATTAAAGTTAAATCCATTTCTGTTGAAAATGTAAGAGAAACATTTAATCTACCCAAAGGATACTTATTAATTTTAAATCAAATTTATGTATTGAATAATGCATTTATCCATCCAATTTCAATTCTAAAAGTTAAGATGTTTATGAGAAAATAATCTATTTCAATCAGCCAAATCTAGTTCTAGTACCTATAAATTATTTTTTAAAATCAAGTATAATAATACTTATTTTCCTCATTGTTTAAACTTCCTAACATCTCTAGTTATTCATTACATAAATCAATGGCACTAAATAAAAAGTATATCCCTTTTAAAATGTTGCTTTATATACAGTTTATGATTCTCAATAATCCATACTTCATCCCAACCAAAACTGCATCCGTTTTTCCTAATATTCCACCATCATCATATAGACTATAGATCCATCACCAAGCAGATCGGAGCCATATTTTACATAGCTGTAAACACTCAGAACTAATCTGGCTAAATATTAAAGCCAAATTACAACTTATAGGCTTAAATGATAAAATTTACAATAAAGAATTCATGATTTTACACATACATCATGCTGATTTACCTAAGAAAGAGTTATTTTTATTTATCGTCATCTTTATGCTTATGAAATTATATATTACTAAAAACTGGACCAACTATCAAAATATGCCATGAAGAACTTTTATGGGACTGGCTAGTTAATAATCAAGAGCTTTTTATATTACTTTTCATTACAAGAATAGTTTCCAGGATTTAAGTAATTTTGTGAATCAGTTATGTAAGTATATTTTATAATATGTTTCTATGTGTAGCTTAATAGGCTTAATTATTAAATATCAATTTGCTGATATCTTTTTATCCTTTCTTTATCTCTCATTCCTTCTAAATCTTTTACATTTACTCTCCCAAGATCATACAGGATTTCATTGTGAAAAATTCCTGATGAATTTTTTGCTAGTCACGCTGTTTATTGTAAATAGTGTATACACTTTGTTTGGCATTGTTTTACAATGGTACTTCCCCCCCCCCCGGTCATTTTGTGCAGGAATGGGCATGGCCAGAGTGATTGACATGCCTACTTGCTGTGCTATACTATACAAATGATGCATGTTTGACATACCGTGAAAATTTGCTGGTGATATCAATAATATTCATTGCCTAATCATAGTTTACCCTTTTGCTCAAAGTAGTTGGATCTCTGACTTGGTATATTTAAGTAGCAAGGGGTGCAGAGGGGCTTCTTCACTGCAAAAAGTGAGGGGGGAAACAGGTAACATTTTACCATAAATAAGACCTTTATAAAACCATATGCTGGGTCTTGGGCAGGGTTTGGGCAGACCTTGCTACTGAGCATCAGTGGGGGGGGGGTACGGTTGCAAAACATCAACCTTTATTTTATTAATTAGTTATCTATATTGCATTCATTTGTTGCATGTATATTCTTTTTGTTATCAATTGTGAGGAAAAATGAGAAAAATAAAAAAGTTACTTGGGAAAAAAAGTATAAATTCTGCTTTGCGTATAGGAAAGATTAATTGCCTTTGCACTGTGGCAAAAGTATATGAACTGTAGGATCTAGTGGTGCATATTGGGAAGTCTGTAGTTATATTCAACTTGCTCTGTACATTGGTAAGCAGAAGCACTGTGGGATCCTAACACACAAATACGCACACTTGGGTGAAAGTGTATTTGTTACATTAGCCAAAAATCCCAGTTGTCCTATATACATTCAGTACCTTAATGTGCATGTTTTCATGTGTTTTAGCCATGAACGTGGGATGCAATTAATGTTAGGGTCACAACACTGTAGCCTGTGTGCAAATAAGGTAGTGGTTAATGAACCTCCAATCAGTCCTTTTAATTCTGTGTCTATTCCCTTCAAACTGCACAGACTGCTCTTGTTAGCAACCTAGTACATCAGTATTATGTAATCATACAGCGGAACTATCCCACTCACTTTGCACTGTAACCTAACTTTGTGTGTCCAGAGCACTATGAACATGTGGCCTGTACTGCTTACTGTACTGTATATACCAGTACTCATCTTCCTTACTCCTGAATCCAAGATGATTAGACTACCACATGTACATAAAACTCATTTTGCTTTCCTAATATTTGCCTTTTGTTTCCTAAGATGCTATAACACTCCTTCTCACTTTCTTAGATTGCATTGCAATCCCACTGACACACCCCTGCTTAGATCACATCCCTCTCATTTGGGTATGTCAGTAAAGCTCCATATTCCACCAAAATGTGTTGTTTTTAATTTACATACAGGGGAAGCGGGCTGCCGTGTTGTGCCCACTGGAGTTATTGGGCTTGCAGTTTGCATATAACAGTTCTTTGCATTCTGTAGAAATGTAGAATGTACTGAGTATGGTTATTAACCCTGCACAATTTCCAAAGCTGAACAAAATTAATATACTGACATGAGTGTAGTTCTGTTCCTGAAGCACACACATGACACTATCATGCCCCAGAGAGGATCCACCATGCCACTTGTTCACAACATGAATAATAGCTCTGAATCCTTCTGCCTAGCCAATTTTGAGGACAGTTCTTTCTCACCTAACATCTGTGGAATGCCACACCTCTTGCAGTATACTCCCCTACCATTTTACATACTTTTTGTGTATTGAGTCAGAACAATAGCAAGACAAATATAAATAACTTTTGAACAGAAAATTATATTTAAAATAGTACAGCCAGCAATGTTCTGCAAAAATGCTGTGATGAAAGTGAATACATATGAAGCATTTACATGAATGCAATAATACTTTATGTATTTGGCCTTTCATTGTTTTTTTTCACTAGAGTTTCTCAAACAAATTTTCATATCTTAGAAATCATATAGTTGAGACACATGACATCAGTAGCATTTTTTCAGCCAGACTTATAAAGACAAAGTATTCCTTTATGGGTACTTGTTTTTGAGATATTTACAGAAATCTGAAACCTGATGTCTGTATGTATAATTAATTGCAAGGAACACTCAGTATCTCTCAAGTTGTACAATTTACATTGCACATATCATTGACAGTTTTCTTCAGCCGATACCATGCAATAGTACACAAGTCACCTGAATCAGGCAACATTAATAAAAACTTGTGTAGCGCTCCCACAGGTGTAGCTGAAGAGATATGGGTTCCTTTCTACCTGACTCTAGTGACACCCCTATAGGCCCAACACACCAAGGTGGCAAGAGGGACAGATTTTATTCTAGGTGACACATCTAGTTAAAAAAGGCAATAACACAACTATAAGCAAATTATTTCAACAGTGCACCATTTAGCAATAAAGCAAGGTGAGATATGCATGCAGTAAAAACGCACATTCACCCTCTTCCCCAGAACTTAGAAGAAAGTCTTGACATTCAAACATGCACAAAGAAGGCAATATCAATGAGCAATAAAGCTTTATAATGCAGCAATACAAATACAGGAAAAAAATGCAATGTCATTAAGCAATAAAAGAGCCATGATACAACAATACAGATATGAGAAAATGCAATGTCATTGAGGAGCAGCAGTACTAACATGAGCAAAATGCAATGTCATGGAACAATGAGGATTTATAATGCAACAATACAAATATGAGAAAATGCAATGTCATTCAGCAGTACTAACAGTACTAACATCCTCTAACATCCTCTACCCCTTGATCAATTCTAAGCAAACCAACTATGAAACACTCTGTTATACCATGTTCACTGGCCAGTGTCTATTTGCAGTCTTGCTGCCGGCATGCTGGGGCCAAAGTTGGAGCTCATATGGATCCCAGTTAATTGTAATCCACAAAGCTTTTGGGGGGGCACAAGCTTATAAAAATATAAAACAATGGCCAGAGCCTCTTACCACTCTGTCAAGAATATCCTAGTGACCAGGTGCCATGGCTCCTCTGATGAGAAAAGTAGAAAATCACCTACCAGAACACTGGTAATCATCTATGGCTTCTCGGTACTAGGCCCAAGGGAACTACTTTTCTTGTTGAATCATAGCAGGCGTGGAGCTACTGGATTCAGACCTCTCTCCTGATTCCACAAAATACCATCATCCAGGATTTTGGCCAGAGACAGACACAATCTGCTACTTCACTTCCCTGTCCCAAAGCACTAGAAAAGAAAATCCAGTCATGCTGCAAGGCCCTTTTCCCTTCAGCTACATATTTCAGTCTTTCCTCCTTCAGCTAGTGTTCCAGTCTCCTCTTTCACTTTCAAAATTGTCTTTTATATTCCTGTAAAGGAGCTCCATCTTGTGGTGTAATGGAAAACTACAGTCTATTACTTCTACATGAAATACAGTGGGAGCTGCACTTGGAAAGAATGTAAATGTTTTTACTGGCAAAACAACCAATATTTCACAGTGAGTAAGCAAGCGATAGTGGCTGACAGGGTGTGTGTTAATGTGTAATTAACACACGCCAGGGGTGTTATGAGGTCCGACGCCACAGGCGGAGGGCCTCTATACCCCTGGAAGGGCATTAATTACACAGTAACACATACCCTGGAGGGCATTATTTTCCTTAAAGAATGGGTTCACTGTAAAATTGTTGTATTTTACTTGCTTATTTATTTTAAGTACTATGTTATTTTTTTTACTTATTATTAATGTAAAATAGTTCCTCTGCCTAATGTTTTAAACTTGCTGTAATATATGCTAATGGTGTTGGAAGAAGCATTTTACTTCAAAAATACATAAAATAAAGAATATAGTGCTTAAAAAATAAATAAGTAAAACACAACAGTTTTACATAGAGCCCATGCTCTCTCTCATACAGATATACACAGTTTCTTCTGCTTTCACATACACATACATATGCACACACAGTTTCCTCTGCATTTATGCACACTTTCACTCACACAAGATCAGTCTCACTCTTTCTCAATCTTTCTCACACAAACAATCTCCGCTGCTTTCATACAGGCATTCAGTCACACAACATCGATCTCACTCTTGCTCTCGATCTCCCACACATACACAGTCTCCTCTGCATTCATACACGCATTCAGTGACACACAATCACTCTCACTTTCTCTTTAACTCTCTTGATCTCACATATACACAGTCTTACACATAGTCTCTCTCTCTCTTTTTTTTTTTTTTTACATTTTACACTTGCTAAACAGCAGAACTGATGCTTAACGAGCATAAAATTATGGTAGCCATTATTTTTTTTTCCAGTCCGAGTTTCACGGCAGCTTGATATGCTGCCTTGAAGCTGTGGACGCATTTTTCACTGGGCATTACTTGTACATTAATACTCTGCTGGAGAATGTTCGTTCTGCAATCAATGTATTGATGTACAGGTTGCCCATTTTTTAATACATACTAATACTGTATTTTTCAACATCTCATTGTGACATTTTCTACCTGCAACAAGATGCAGCTGATAGTTATGAAAATAATTATTTTTGTCATTCAGGTATATTTACATTAATGTCTACATGCCTTGCTTTCCAGATGCAGTCTAAACTTCACTTTCTTCCTTACAAATTTCCTTTATATATTGCTTATCATTAATCAATATGTCACTTGATTAAGGAACACAGATCCATGCAGTGTGATGATGTTATAAAGAGTTACAGGTGTGGAATGGAAATTAACCAAAAAACATTATACATGTGAATGAGCTAGACTTTCTATTCCTGAAAAAAAATCTGCTAACTATATGACATTCTAATCATTCTACCCAGTTCTTTCGATAAAAGGTATGAGATTTTCTTTTCCACTGAAGGCGCTGCCATCTACAAGTAATAAGAAAAAAAAATGCATTGCTCAGTTTTTCATCCTGTTTTATAGATGCCTTAGTTTTATTGACTGGTGTGTGACAGTTAATCCCTACATCCCATGGACATTAGTCTAATTTGCAGCCAAGTCCGAATGTGTGGACTTGCCTCATGGAAGATTGCATTACTCAAACAGAAATGCTTTGGCTAAAAAGATCCTGTACTACACAACCTGTCCTGAACCTATCATCTCAAACCATCAAATCACAAAAAGTATTGATGAGAACTGCATTTCATTCATTCAGCTAAGTATATTTCACTATATCTTGTAGCAAATGAAATTTGAAGCAGTGACTGAATACTGTTTCAGTATTTTGAGCTGAGGCTTACAGCATTGTTTCAACATACTCTGTCATAAGTAACCACAGCACACGTCTGTTTGTTTCATTACCTTCTCGTATCACTCTTTCCTCACATTAATAACTGACTGTGAGTTGTTGATCCAATCTCTATACTTTAGCTCCATTTCATTTGATTTTACACGTTGTCTAAAGCTTTACATGTAACTGTCAGACAGCACATTCCTCACTTTACAAAGAGCTGTACTTGTCATAAACCAGTATTTGCTAAAAGCAGGTAGTCATCTGCATTGAGCCTAATATAAAGCTGGCATCATCAAATATGGTTATAATCAGCAAAGTAAATAAGCTTGTGTTAAGTGACTAAACCCACTGTGCACAATTCCTTTTCTGGGGTGACCAGTCACACAGCAGGCAAATACAAATTGTGGAAATCAAACCCAAGACTGCTGCATGGGCTAATTCTGGCAGCATTGTTTTGATCCTCTGTAAAAGACTGCCATGCATTTTATTAGAGTGATGATGGCTGCTTAATATACTTTTATCAGGCATGCACAAAACTATCTACAGCCATTCCATCTTTAGCATTACCTTCCAATTCAAAGTCTTCCTAAGGATAAGATTATGTCAATTAAAACCACATATAACGCACTGTACACTGCTGTATTTGTATCTCACTTGCTTAATGCTGATATACCAAATTTAGTGTCAGCTTAATGTGGCAATACTTGACTAATTTCAGGAATGTGATGACAGATGACAGAACTTCAGGACCCTTTTTAAAGAGTCACATTCAAATGAGCTGTAATTCCAAAATGTTACTTGTCAAAAAGTTTTATGTAATGTTTGCAAATTTGACATTTTTATATAGGCGGTGTCTTACCTGCAAGGCACTGCATGACACAGGTGTTCTTCCAAGTCTCTAGTGGTGCAGCAGGGCTGAAAATATTAAAGTAACCTACATTTATTCATGGTATGTAGCAGATTTCATATTGTGAACAACAAGTCTGTACTTTATTTAACTACAAATGCATTCAGATCTCTCCCATTCACTTTCTGTTTGCTAAACATTACTCAGAGTGAGCTGACATGGACTAGACTTGATTTTCTGGCAGCAAATATGAGCCTGCTGGAGAATTTCTAAACCTCTTGACTTTGCTGATTGTATTGATTGCTTGTCTAAGCATATGCAATTTGTGAATTCTGTCCCCTAAGTAGGTGTCCCCCATCTGCTTATCCACTCCTGTTCCAGACAAACCACACAAGCATAACATTTGTGCACCAGATGAAAGTTCCTTACATATACAGTGCATGCATGCGTGCACACACACACACACACACACACACACACACACACACACACACACACACACACACACACACACACACACACACACACGCACGCACACACAAAAACACACACATTACATTCTATGTCCCACTCTCCTCTGTTTTGTTTGGTAGACTCTTTGGGTGGTTGTTACTAATTGTTAAGCTGGAGTTATCCTGACCTGCACATCCAATGTTTATTATCGATATTTCAATTATCCATCGACTATTACTGAGCAATACTTCAGCTGCAATTTTAGGTATAACTACACTCCATTTTTATGCAACATTTTTTTTTCGTTATATTATATTGAGCGGGGTAAATGTAAAATAATACAAGGTATCACCTCAAAGGCAACAACAGAACAACAGTTTTGAACAAGAAAACGCAAGAAATAAGATGTTTGCTTTATGTATCAGTGTATATCAAAACAATAATGCAAAAAAAAAAAAAAAAAGAAGAGTAACAGCTGCTGCTACTGCAGTAGAAACACAAGACTGCATGCAGCAGAGACTATTTGTAATACTTGGATTGGGATAAATTGCCCCATGACTGTTCAGAGCTGAAAGGTTTGAGGGCAGTTAGTGTGACATTGCTCAGAACTAGTCAGATATGTACTGACAAGCATAGCACTAGCATAATGTGGAAAGGACTGTATAGTAAAACAGATGTCCCACCATGAACAAGACAAGCACTAAACTGCTCCTACGGTGTATGAGCAGTGCTACAGAAAGGCACATTAAAATGGTTGATGTCTCCACTAATGCAGGCAAGTGTAGCACATTTCATGTGCACCCAAACATGCAATAAAATGCTATGTAGCTGCCACTGTAGATACATTAAAGAGGATCAGCAGACCAAGGACCAAGCCAGTTCAATATTGAGATGTGGATGAAATCAGAAGATGAACTAGGAAAGAAGAATATAGCAAATAGATGAAAACACACAAATGAAACAATAAGCTATGGCAGGTGAGGGACTATGTGTGTGAAGGGGAAGCAGTGTTTTTTTTCCCCTAGAGAACCTCGTTTTAATTAAAGGATGGAAGTGGCCTGGGTATAGAGAAATTGTAGGTGTGATAAAGGGAAAAAGGAAAGAGTCAGAGTAGAAAAAAAGTACAGACAGGGGGGATGTACACACAATGTGGTAACAACAACAGATGGACACTGACGCAGTGTGGACAGATGATGGGGAGTGATGGATAATGAACAAGGTATGAGACATGTCAAAATAGCGATAGTAACACTTGGAATGGGATAGGACATGAACTATGGTCAGATGCAGGTTGGCCAACTTGGAGAGCAACACTCAGCCATCTGTCACCCCTTTAACTGTCATGGATGGGCCTGTATTTCTAGTGAGCTGGTGGTCAGACTGTGCCATTCAGGTCACTTTAGGGTTTTGAGATGGGAATTAAGCTGTTGGTGAATGTTGGATAACACCAGCTTCTGTAACTAATATTGGGACATAGGAGGTACTTCTGAAACACTGTCCAAAGAAGAGACTATTGGTTCCTTATGAGAAGTGGCCAGAGAGACCACCAGTCCAGTGAACCCTCCAGCTGACCTTTAGCATAGGCAGACCTGGTGACCATTGGAAACTTAACAGCAGAATCCATGACCTACTCATGGTAAGATGACTGCCGCCAGTCCACAAAGGATACGACATTCAAACTTGTAGAAGAATGAGAAAAATTTAACCCATTAGTATACATATGTTACACATGCAATAGTAGTTACACAGTAAATGGCCACACATGGCATTTGTAACCTTTTACTGGGACAGTTATTTACACTTCCTGCAACATCCAGCCATGTTCATCTCATACTCCTCGGTCATTGTAAAAGCAAACATGTTCATCATAATACACAGGTATACCAGCTAATAAAATAATAATGAGAAAATGTTTTCAGTACACAGAAAAAAAATCTTACAAATGTGCTGCTCTCTCTCACCAAAAGATGTGCCTTCATCTGCTGAAGCAGTTTCAATGCTGTCACTGGAATTCACTGTGCTGATTCTGGCAAGCATGAGCCAGGCATCCACCTTGTACAAGGTTCCATCACACTTCCCTAGGAAGTGCCCACATATGTCCCTGTACTGGAAAAACAAAGTATCTTTCTGTACCTGCACACCATGCAGGGTCCTGTAGTTGTCAGCACCATGATCACTGCACTGTTTTAGTCAAGGAGTAACATAACTGTTGACCTTTGACAATTAAAATTTATATTGCTGACTTTTAAAAGTCAAAGCTGGGGGTCATAAAGAGGATCACTGTTACTTTTCATAACAGAATGTTTTCAGATGTCATATAATAAATTATACTACATCTTTCTTTAGGCTTAGTTCAGTAATTTTTAAAGTGAATCACCTTAAATAGGTCTAACTTTATAAGAATCATTTGTAATTCATGGAGATAACCCAAACTCAGTGGTCAAACACTATAGTATTTCATATAAACCACAGCAGTTGAGAGGTATGTGAAGAAAAGTGGTAACCCTGTACTCATGTTCAGACATCACATGACATACAGTACAGTGCACTATCAGGGCAGACATTTATACCTTATTACAGTTATGCTATGGATCTACGCAGGCTGTGTAAATGAGCATAATGGCCTCTCATTTCCTTAAAGTTGTGCCAAGCATGGCTAGCACCCGACAGACTAGATAGCACATTGTGTTCCAGATGTGATTCAGAGACAGTAGTGCATAATCTCCATACTATGTTATTAGCATGGGCACTATTTTACAAGATGGCACAAGCAGAACAGAATCTGTGGAATACAGGGCTTTGCATAGTAACTCTGTGGAAATGGATTCAAGATGACTAAAGGCAGAAAATGCACCTGTTAATTTATCCTAGTGTAAGCAGCATTTAGGCTGAATAGTATTATCAGTAAGACAACTATCAGAGGTATATATGAATGGGACCACATCACTATGGGGTACCACTGTCATGTCTTGCTGTTATGTTAGTGCAGACCACAGCATTAGACATCTATTGAAGGGCAGGACAAAATGAGCATGACGCCTTTCCACAGATGTAAGCATAGTTCATAGGTTAGGTTCATAGATTAGTACTAGGCTAGCTGCCTTGTGGGCCATTTTTAGCCTAGCCAGTTACCTCATGTGAGAGTCAAACCATGCACCTTGTATTTGCAAGGTAAACACTTTAATCATTATGCTAACCTCCCACCCCTGAGGTATTTGGTGACAGGTGGTAAATTGGAAGGAGTTACAGAAGTTTACACACTCCTATAAGGAGTCAGTAGGCAGATGTAGAGAGAAGTAAAGAGTCCATGCTTATTTCAGCAGACAGTATATGGGGGTGTTTGCACAACAGTACCAGGGCCAACTATCTGCTGAAGAGTGGGTGGGGGGAGGGTAGGAAACCAGTGGCTATAGATGGCTGAATTCCACAGAACAATTCACACAAACATTCACTGTCATGCATAACCCACAATTTTACAGGGCTTGCCTTGAGTGAGTGAGGCACTGACTGCAACTGTTCGCCAACCATGAGATAACAGTATTGTTGCAGGTCTTCTGCACATATGTCTAGTGCATTCTGGGTAAAGATGTCAAGTGTAGACTGTAATCAGGTGTGGCCAAGAGTGGTACAGGATGTGAATGCTGTGGGATGCCATAATAATATTCTGCAACAGTCATGACAAGGAATATCTGATATGATACTGTAAGCAAACAAGGTATGGTACATTGCCTAAGACATGTCTAAGACATTTAATTATTTATTTTATTTAACATTTGTTTACAGAGAAAGTTCAACTTGGAACAAAGCCAATTTTCAGTCGAGGCCCGGGGAGAAATGCTCCAGATGCATATCTTTATAAAGTGGGAGGAAACCGGAGCACCCTGAGGAAACCCACATGAATGCAGGGAGGACATGCAGACTCCACACAGAAGGCACCGCATCTGAGAATCAAACCAGAGAACCTCATACTGTGAGGCAACAATGCAACCGTTGCACCACTGTGGTGTCCACATGACTACTGCAGGGGATATACTACCAAAACAGAAGAGAGTTCCTGCTGTCCCTCTTGTGGCACCATGAGCATTCTCTCATAGGAGTGGCCTGGATATTGAATATGGGCTAGCTACAACCACCCAAATTTCAGTAGGAGATGAATCAGGTCAGCAATACTGAGTGGAAGTCTATATGATATACAGTGTACTGCATTTTTGATAGGACTGATTCAGCAAGGATCTTCTATGTCTGTCCTTTTAGATTTTGTCTACTGCTACAACTCACATATCAGGATGTGTTTGTCTGCATATATTATATGCTTGTAGTATTGCCTGCCAATATGGATGTCATTGTGTGAGGTAAAGGCATAAGTGTGAGTGCTGTCAAAGGTATCATGTATTCTGATGGAGGGATCATTGCAATGAGATATGCCTGATGTCAGCAGGTCTCATGTTGATGTACATGGTACACTCTGATGACCATGCCATTGCCTATATTAGTACCATGGGAGATTTTTCCCTCATCACCAACATTACAGGCTCCTTTAGAGTTACAAGCTATTTCCCCGTCATCACAAGTGTAGGCCAGACCTCCTGTACATGTGAACCCTGCCCAAACTCTCTACGAATTCACAGCTAACATAGCCACTAACATTTGCAATGCCTCTATTTGGACAAACCAACCCTAGGGGAGACACAGGAGAGTATCAGTCCACTTATTATTATAGCACTAGATCAATCCTCAATATGGCTATAGCACTCACAATAAATAAATACATAAATAAATGGAACTGTGGAACAGTGTTCCAGGAAGAGATGGCTACTATAAATACCACTGTGGAGACTGTGAGCATCCTCTGTCACTTTCATGATAATGGGTAGCACCTGCAGAATGACACAGGTAGATGGACAGGGGGATGTTGCTGCTGGTAAAATCGCTGGTTGCAAATGTGGCTTCCATGGATACATCAATGGTACTGCAAATGTCCTGCTTCTGCAGGTTATTCAGTGTGGCTGTGGGAAGCTCCATACGTGAGGTGGTTAGGAACAAGCCACCCCTGCATTCACTAAACAGGCAATTACTGAAGTGGCTTTTATATTGACTGTTAGCACTCACCCTGCCACACCTGGCTGTTAGTGGCATAATGGCTCTGGGTGGTGACTCTCCTTAGGCTCAACACCTATGACTTCTTACCATTTGCTCAAAAATGTTAGCATACTTCACTGTTATCACCTATGACCACGAGATGCAACAGCTTTCCAAGGCTGTTGTACAAGTCATGATAATGCTTTGTAGGTTGCAGATACAGGACACCCTGTCTGGATGCCTGTACTTGAGTCTGCATATCTACATCTTCACTGAGACAGACTGCATCAAGCCCTTTTTCTTGTAGCCCATAGCTGTATACCACATGCCACCTCTTTTCCACATCTTTCCTAGTTCTGTAATGTATTGTACCCATCTCCATCTTGTATGTGGTACTTTTCATCTCCAGATTATACAGACAGATCGTCGACTGCTAGTCCTATCGATATGTTCTGCCTTGCTGGGATGTGTTTCTGTTTTTGTACTGTTTCTTCAATGCTATATTATGGAACTTGGAACATCATATCCCACAAATATTTTGCTTCAGGTGTTGGGTACATATTGCAGCACCCTGTCTCATTTGCCAGTATAGTGTAAACATTCCATCCATTTTTTCAAACACATGGTCAGTGACACTGCATTTGTATATGGGCAGTGTTAAAAATTGTCCCTGCCATGGTCCATGAGTCGTAGATGGGGTTCACTGTCCATGGCTCCAAAGTATATGCAGCACACCATAACCAAACCATTATTACTGCTTGCTTCCTGAGTGACATGAATATACCACCTTGTGCAAGTCAATTGTGTGTGCCTACCATCGGGATGACCCTATGAAAAGGCCCCATGCATGAACTGGTGGTACAGCTCAGATATGTGTCATTTGTGTGCATCATGGGAACTGCATGGCTGGTGTATGATTACATATATATAAATAATGTCTCGAGTGTCACAGATCACATGGCAGGTGTGGAAGTGAAAGCCCTTCCTATTGCTGTATCTCTGTCTTTTTGGATCTGATAGTGCCTTGATGGCAATGAGTATGCATTCTATATCTTCCAGGTCCTCAGGAAAATTAAAAGTACTGTAAAATACCCACATATTAGTGGTTCTGTCCTTGGTAGTCCTGGAGAACAAGACACGCTCCTGCACATGTTGCAGCATGGTGTTGAGGAACTTGTATAGAATATATAAGGCTAAGAGCTTCTATATTCTTAAAGCACATGGTGTAGGTTGTTTATAGGTCACTTGTAGTTAAGATGATTAATGCTACATGCACATTTTTTCCACTTGGATAGGCAATCCATGTATCTCTCTTGATTCTGTTTGTGGGTAAACTGGTTTGATTATTTCTCATATGGTATCCCTATGCAACAAGTGTTCGAGCATGGGAACACTACTGAATCTCAAACCTTTGAAATCTCGAATTTCAAAAGCTCGAGACCATGTACCCGAAACCTCACATTACCAAAAGACCAGAAGCACGAAATTCAAAATCCCGATGTTAATAGATTTTGAGTTAGCGTTTCTGGTGTTGTGGTTCAGGTAAGTATGTGTGTGTAAGTGTGTTTGTGAGGGGCTTTAGTGTGTGTAAGTGTGTGTTGTGACTGTGGTGTGTGTGTGTGTTTGTGTGTGTGTGTGTGTGTGTGTGTGTGTGTGTGTGTGTGTGTGTGTGTGTGTGTGTGTGTGTGTGTGAGAGGGGCTGTAATGTGTGGGTGTGAGTTTGCCTTATGTGTATGTTTGTGCAATCTCGGAGTTAGAATATTAAAGTAGGGGGTGTGGGGGGCACAGCCCCCCTGCTTATCTTTCGTGTAGGGTGGTTCATTTGGTTATTGGGGAAGGCTGTGCGTATGTTTGTGTGTGTGCTGTATGTATGTAGTACTTTCGCGATTTTGAATTTCGCGGTTTTAATATTTCGGTAATGTGGGGTTTTGGGCTTATAGTCTTGGTATTTAGGTCTTCGGGATTGTGTTATTTCGGGATTCAGTAGTGAATCCTCGAGCATTATCTTCTGGGCCTTGGAGTGTTGGTATGTAATACCCTGATGCTACCTTCTGTTATCAAGTTGATGAGCTTGACCCACAATATCATAGGTACTGGTTTTGATGGGAGCCAATAACACATGTTTATCAGTAACTGATTTCCTATTGTATTCAGAGCCCTGTACATCAGAAATCTCCAGTGCTCAGACTAGGTTTGCACAGCTGCACACTGTTTTATACATTTCTGAATTACTTCTATAACTTTGATGTCATCATTTATTTAATCTGCATGCTCATTTGCATGGATTCCTCTTTTCCAAGGGGAAAGGCCTATCTAGAAATAAGTGGGAAAGTACACAACAGGAAAAAACCCTCATTAGTCTCAACAGGCAAATCAGGGAACTAGTCAAGTCTTCAAAAACTAAATATGAGACTAAAATAGACTCCCAAGCAAAGGATAACCAAAAGGCATGTTTTAATTATGTTCGAAATCTTAAGGAAGACAATCAACAATGTGCTACACAGCACAACCAGCAAAAAAAAAAAAAAAGCAAACCTGCTGGCTGATAAATTCATCTCAGTTTTCACCCCCCATCAACTTTGGTCACTCCTATGAAATACCCCCAATCATTCCTTTGTCTGTTATCACAAAACAGCAGGTTGTCACTGCATTCTCTAAAGGTAGAAACATGGCATCATTGGGCCCTGACAGAATCCTAGGGGGCTATTGAAAAGCTTGAAACATGACCTAGAACACCTACTCAGATCTCTGTCTAACCACAGTCTCTAGACTTTGTCCTAGTAGAGTGGAGGACAGCAACAGTCAGCCCTTGTACGGGGGCATCAATGGACCCAGGAAACTACTGATCCATAAGTGTGACTAGTCTCATATGCAAGACTATAGAAAGGATAGTCATGGACCTGATTAACAATGACATAAGAAATCTCCAGACTCTAGATCCAACCCAGATCAGTTTCATCAAGGGCAGGTCCTGCTTGTCCAATCTGGTGGAATTCTTTGAGAAGATCACCAATGCCATGGATGAGTGTAAGGCACAGCATACTGCCTACCCTGACCTGGCCAAGGCATTTGACAAGGTACCTTACTCGGGTATTACAGATAAATTCACAAAATTTGGCATAAACCTCTATGTCTCCAGATGGATAACCAAATAGCTCATGGATAGGACACATATTTTTAGAGTGGAGGAATCCACATACAGCAAGAGGCCAAAGACCAGTGATGTACTATAGGGCTCAGTACTAACCTCGATCCAGTTTGGGATATATTTCTCAAATTTCAAGCAAAAGTAAATGGCCTTTGGCTAGCCAAGTTTGCTGATGACTGCAAGCTGGGGGCAGTTGTTGACTCTCCAAAGGATGTTGATATCTTACACAATGGTTTGATGCAGACTAATTTCTGGTGTCAGAGTAATAGACTCAAACTAACTCTGAAGATTTGCATAATAATACCCTTTGGGAACTCAAATACCTCTGCAACTTACAACACTCCCCAAAGAGTGGATCCAGTGGTAAGACATCCGGGTACTCAGATAGTAAATGCAGTTTGACCACTATATGTCCACAGTGGTGAGGAAATCCTTCAATGTGGCTCAGTTTATAAGCAAGGGCATGGCATCTATATCTAAGTACAACACACAGACCAATTAAAAGCCCTATCACTCTATTCAGTTTTCTACTGATTACTGAGGGGTGATCTGTGCCTGATAGTCTCTGACCCTGCCCTGATAGAAATTCTGCATTTTTTCAAAGCTACTACATAAGGGTTACCCACTCCAAATATCTAAACCTGATCTCTGACATGACTAGATCATGCTGGAGAGACAGATATGTGTCCCAGAGATTGCTTCTCTTCTGGAATAGGCTTTCTATTCACATGAAGCAGAGGCCTTCCTGGACCATCCTGAAGCACATTCTGGACCAGTAGATGGGAAATTGCAAATTCATTACTGGGGTTGTGCCATGTCATTTATGGACAGAGGTAGTCGATAAAATTTGTCAAAACCCCACTTGCTGACCCTTGGTATCTTTCCACTAAGGACAAAAAATTGAGTAAAATCTGGGTAAGACTGGGTAGACTTGTAAGGGCTCTTGAGCTGGCAGCCTAGTAATTTCCTATGAACTTATTAACGCTATGCTATGCAGTCATTTGCACATGTCCCATAATGCACTTAGCCTTGCATGCTGCCACTAACTGTGCTGATTTGTGCTGCTCCTTGTGCTGAGCCTCTATGAATCCAGGACTGTCTCCTTCCCAGCTTAACAATTAACTTAAGGCAGTTCTGACACTTAGCTTCTTCACATAAAAGTGCAGGTTTGGAAATCTGACTCGGGAACATTTACAGGATATTAAAGAGAATTTTAACAATACTTCATTTAAACATTTATAATATTGATGGTGTACATGAATGTAAGTTTATGGATAGTTTCAATCTGTGTAATTAGCAGGGTGTTGGCATTCCTCTTATGTTAGCTTAAGTGACAAAACTGGTTAAACATGCATGTTCAGCCCCAGCTAAATGCAAGTTTGTGTTGGTACCCTTGTTGAAAAATGCACCATCCCATCCACGGATTATATTTACATTGTATTAGTGTTTTTCATAATGAGTCACTTTCATCTGTTGATCACAGGTTGCTTTAAGTTTTTGTGACTTGATTCTGAAAAGCGGCTATTCACTTCTTGTAGAACTCATGTTACCATTCACTGTTATTTTTCTTCTATTTTTGATTTTATTATTTGTACTAGACTGCTCGTGCTCTCAGTATTCACTTGTACTGATTTGGAACTCTTCATTTTGCTACATTAGAGTTTGGATCACATATTAAAGAAATGTGCAAGCTTGTAAACCATTAAAGGTGTTATATTTTTGTCATTCAGCAGTCTTCAAATAAATTAGCTAGGTTTTATTTCTGATTTTATGGCATTTCATATATGTTTGGTATTTAACACACACTTTTTCCATTATTCTGCGTCCATTAATATGCACTTTGGCAAATGATGTTAAAGCTGTCTCAGTATATATCTAACATATACAGCACACGGATGCTCATTTTATTACCAGGTATAAAAACAACAAATTAAATCACTTTTTCTCAGTATTGCCCCAGTTAAGAAAGCCAACTTGACAGAGAACTGATGTAAATATTAAACACATATACAGGTTTTATACCTTGCAGTGCCTTTTTCTTCATTTTCTGTGCATAAGAAAACAATTGCATTTTAAACAATGTGTTGCTTGAGGGTATGCATTTGTCATGTTTGTATAAACTTTATGTGGGCATGATGGATTAAAAGTGTTTTCATAGAAAGGAAAGTGAGAAATATACACGGAGCAGTAGAGACACAATGAGGAAAAGTATGGGTTTTGTGCAGAAGAAAAGACACTTATAGACTATACAACTTTCAGACTTTACCAGATGTAGATACATGGATAGCCACAAAGAAGGCACATTCACTCGCATCAAGAGAAAGAGCTTAACTGTTAGAAGAATTCTTCCCTGTTTTAAGATCACTTCAACATTCTTTTTCTAAACATTTTTAAAATCCCAGTTAGTCACTGTATACTAATTAGTTACACAAATTATTCAATAATGCATTAACTAAGAAAGACACCCGTCTAGACATTCCTGATAAATGCCTGAATACTTGTCTTCAACATTGATTAACTTCCTCTTAATGTGACAGTTTTGTCTCCAGATGAAGATGGACAAGATTACCCTGTCTCTCTCTAGTGCTTCTCAGGCATCTGTCACCTCCACAAAAGGTTTTGAGAAATGAGGTGCCACCAGGATGGCGTCTGAACATAAATCTTCCACTTCATTGAAGTCTGTCTGCTCCATTATCCATTGCACATTAATGGCAGCTTTCCTTTAGTTGAGTCTGCCAGTGGGCACAATTTAAAATCGATTTTTGATAACAGTCAATCAAGCCAAAAAAGTGTTTTTTTTCTTTCTGTTTTTTTAGTGGTTATGGTAGACCGGTTACTTAATGAATCTTCTTTTTCTGCCTTGGCTGTATTACTCCTGTGCTTAATACATATCCCTTAAAGCTGTAATCTGGCATACAAAGCTTGAGTGTAGCAGAATTGACTGTAAGTGATGTCTGCCTCAGAGAATTCAGTACAGCTTGAGCACAAATAAATGTGACGGTCCTTTGAATGAATCTCATCAAGGTATACTGATGAATATATAGCATGAGGTTTCAAAACACTATATACTGTATATGATCCTTTGAAAAGTTACAAGGGCTCTATGAAGCCCTAACACTAAGACAGTATAACAGAAAAGTCCATCAGGGATGGAGAATGCTGTCTTGTCTTTGGCTTCAAGGGTAGCGGAATTTGAGTACCACTTGAGCAAAACCTAGCGTGATCAGAAACCTTGCTTGACCAACCCTCTGTATGAGTCTCCAGACATTGACTAAGTGTCTAATTTAGATATTTTATTTATCTTTCAGATGTCATTACAAAATCTTATGGATCTGTCTGACATAAGGACCAGCAAAGCTGAACTGCTCCATTCACTTTGGAACCGTTTAACTCCCAGGCTAAGCGTTTTCTTTACCTCTCTATGTTTTGCTATGCTTTGGGATTTTTTTACCCTATACAAATTCAAGTTTAGATTTTTGCCCTGCTTCATCTTCATTATGATCATGGATTAAATCTGACCTACAATGTAGCTCAGAAAATCTATTTATTCTTTAGTAAAAACTCATACTTTTTAAGCATTAGACATTGTTTCAGCTGTTTGAACAACTGGAGTTTACTGTGCCTCAAGTAAAGGCTTCTGAATGTCTGCAGGGATATAATTTTCAAGGGAGACACTACTAGCTTTTATTTAAATTTCCAGGGGAACTATATAAGATTTTGATACAACTGTGTGATATCTTCCCTGAGTTTCTCTTTCTAGTCTGTTTTAATTTGAGTTAATTTAGTTTCTCTTGAACCTCAAAGGATCCTTGTCATTTTATCTGGAACTTATTGTTTGTAGAAGACACTAATACTAATACATTGTCACTTGGATTGAATTACCCAAGAATTAATTTTTATTATACACCCTCTGCAGTATACACTGTGCCCCCTGTTTATACTCTTTTGCTATTACTATAACAGTTTTCCTGTCTTGCAGAATTTTGAAATGTACAAACACATCTTTAAATTCAGTTTTCTCCTCCTCCAAAGTTTCTTTTTCTGTATCCTGGTAGGATCAAGTGTTTTTCCCCAATATAATAATTCAGCTGGAACAAGTCCCACTGAAGCATGGGATTGCCAGCAAATTATGGCAAGAAAGTTGCTTATACCAGTTCACAGCATTCTATTCTACTGCCTTCTTTATCATAAACTTTGAGGTTTTATTAAAAAGCCATTGCTCTGAGAGTGGTACATGGAAGTTCTTAACTCTTTTAGTATGAAACATTGGCAGAGCTAGTATGTTATGCGGGTTCCTATTATGTAAGCGAATGCTTAAAGCTGTGAATGCTGTTTAATCAAACGTGTTTACCTGAAATGGTGAAATTCCGAAAGCACAGAAAAGCTTTTCAGGACTTTGCCATTTCCTCCACTGTGGTGCAATCTCAGAGTTGATATATTTAAGTAGGGGGGTGTGGTGGGTAAAGCTCCTCACTTTATTTATTTATTTATTTTTTAATGGCTCAGGATAAAAATCGCTGATCTGTGTGTTCAGCATTTTGGCTTTTCGAAGTGTTTGGGTTGATTATACAGCGTTCACAATTTCAAGCATTTGCTGATACAATATAGACCCTGTTATGCTATACATAGATTAGGTTCTCTGGTCAGTAAATATTTCTTTGAGAATACCCATCGTTATCACCACATTTACCTTTTACAGGGGTGCTGGTTCAGGATACTGCATGGTGCTGTCAATAATGGATGGCATTTATAGCTATCATTAGCCTTTACAAGTGCGCTCACAAGATACATAATTTTATGTTTGAATGGAGATTCAGCTATAGGTATAGTTACCAGTGAACAGATGAATGAAAAATATGGTGCTTTCTTTTGACATTCTGGGTAAGCTGCACCAACTTTTCAGTGTCATGTATTACACCAGACCAATACAATCTAGTTAAACTCTAGATTTGGTTTTGTTTATTTCTATGTGGCATTTTTATCACAAGTGCTCTAAAATGTTTTGAAAATAGCAGTTGGGTTGATATTTTTGCAGCAAGCTCATCTTCAAATTATAATATGAATATGGGAAGGGACAAACTGCCCTCTGTTTCTCCTTCTGTGCAGTCTATGCTTTCTTTGGCCCTGCTAAATATTTCATGCTCCCACTGCAGTTTCTTAAAATTGTAATTACTTACCTTAGTCTCTGCTCAGTCGTGAAGCAGAGTTTATAGCTTTTATAGCTTGTTCACTTAAAATTTAGGTATAGGTGCATCATCTTCTGCTAACTGTTCATAGACAAAATGTCAGCTCATGTCAGTGACTATCTTCCATTGTTTTTGGTAATTGTTTCTTTTAGTTCAGTAAGTCACTTGGCTTTTCTGTCTCTAAGAACCTGCTGCCAGGAGTTTTGCTTCTGACTAGACTTCTGATTTGACATTTTAGAGAGAAGTCAAGAATTTTGCTCAGGTTACCCTTTCTTTTTCTGAGAATTTATAACCATGAGATACTATTTCTGTCTCTATACAGACATTTTGTATAACTTCAGTAACTACAATCCTCTGAAAAGATTTTATTCATACACCATGTGCTTTTCCTTCATAGTCTCTGTATTTGCTTCATGTGCTAAATTAATTGGAGTAAGACTTCTGTAACATTCAATAATGGGTTTTTGAATAGCTACCCCTCTCAGCCAAAAAGTCTCTAATCCTTTTTTTTGTTCTGAATGTGTATTTTTAACAGTGTGTCAGACTACTGTTGACCCCCATTTTTGCTGGGAGATAGATTCAAGTACTGTGCTAGCATCATGTCAGGGTGTTACTGTCTCCCCCCATTTTTTACTTAATGTATATTCATGCCCTACAGTATGTAATTGTGCCGCCTCACTGCTTCCTCAGTGCTTTGAGTTGTTAAAAGTCTTGTCCTACAATAACATCATGTGTTAAATTAAGTAGTAATGCTATGGTGGTACAGCGGTAGCATTGTTGCCTCACAGCAAGAGGTTCTCCTGTTCGATTCTCGGCTGGAGTGCCTTCTGTGTGGAGCCTGCATGTTTTCACCGCGGTCATGTGGCCTCCGGAAGACATGCTTGAATGGGCGTGCCTTTGCTGAAGGTTGGGCATCGAGCTGGCAACTCGGCACCATAAAAATCTACTGATAATCATTAGCGGACCGGAGTTTCATTGTGGCGACCCCTAACTGGGAAAAGCCGAAAATACAAACAAAAACTATAGTATATAATACTTTACCATGCCGTGTATACATTTTTATAGATTTTTATAGCATACCCTTTTCTAGCTAAATGAACACATACTTCTTCCAATTTTCTCTTATCTCTTGTTTTATGTATGCAAACATACTGTCCCATAACAAGTGTAGCCATACTTTCAGAGCCTAATACCCCTCATAGTTTTTTCCCAATCAATTTAATATAGTGTGTTTGTCTAACTTGGTTGTTGCACAATGACACAATGCTTTTATCATCCTAGCAGCTACTCTATAACATTTCATTGACAGATTTACCATCTGTGACAGTCTCATTATTAGTTAGTTATACAGCTTTAAGCTATGCTGCCCTTCCAATCATGAGTGTATTATTTCATTTGCTAAAAGCTCTTGTTTATTCACTGACATTTATGTATCCTCAGTGGCTTTAGATTGTTCAGCTTTAAACAGTTCTTTATCTAGCAGACTTTGAATTAACATAGCCTGTTTCAGTACTCTTAAGGTAACTCTAAAAATCCTATTGTTTTACTTCTACTGTTTACTTCTACTTCTAATTATAAAATTAAAATGTCAGATGACATATTTGTGCATTTGCTATTTTGCTTGAGCTAAATGTATAGTTATAAATTTTCACTGCTCATGTCTCAGGAAACACACATAGTCTGGTCAGCAGTTCTTTTTAAAGTTTATGATAGTCAAAATAATTAGTTCCAAACAATTACATTTGGCTCTCAAGACCTCAATGGAGAGATGAGAAGACAAGATCTTGGCACAGTCAGAGTGAGCTCAGTGTTCTCAAGGTGCATACATTGGAAGGCAGTGAGGAATGCCTCTGTATTGTTATCCTTGGAGTTTTTTTCAAAGACAAGTTAGCCTTTGGGGCAGCCAGTACACTGGCAAAAATTATTTGCTGCTGTAATGGGACCAGCCCTTGACCTATTGTATCTTTAGAGCCTACTGCTTTAGGAGTTACTAATTTTCTGGCAAAAACAACAAGTAGAATACACAACTTGCACTCATCTGATGGTTGATAATTTTTTCTCAACATATTTACAGTTTATACAGTGTCAGGAACTAGCTAATTTGGTACAAGTACAATTACAAATTGTGCCCATTAATAGACATCTCTATACTATACCAATACACCAGAAGCATTTGACTTGGCTTAATGGAGTTTATTGACAGGAACAAACACATGCAGGATAACTATTTAGTGACTAAAACTAATAAAAAGTTAAATGTTTGACAGCAGATAATGTAGCTAGTTCTATAACTCACTGCGCAAATAATTCAGTTGCAAGTTGGCAAATAACACATGGTTCATTGCATCCAAATCTCTATTCTGAAGTGTTTTGCTCATTTGTAAGACAAGCTATTACAACCACTTTAGTAAAGCTACACATTTGAGTTCTCATGTAGTATGCAGTTCTCCACAGGGTACTTATCAGGTTTCTACAAATTTTATCTATGATATCAGTTGTCTAGAGTTGTTTTTCAGGCATCGGACTATGCTTGCAAAAGGTAAAAATCCTTACTCTGATTCCATCCCTTCCTCTTAATGAGGTTTCCTCACTTGGCTATTTTCTGTTAGAAGTTAAACATTACCAGAGGCAATGCAGATACCATATTTACTGCAATATGTGCATCTCTGCAAGTTCACAAGATTTTTTACACTATTCCCTAGGTCATCTACACCATTAGAAACAGCATTTGTAACACATCATATCTGAAATTCCCCACATTAAATAGCGTATACAGTGTGTATTTGTGTCTCTGCAAATATACATACACATACATACACACACACACACACACACACACACACACACACACACACACACACACACACACACACACACGGATCTACTTCGACCCACTGAAAGCACACTTACTTAAATAAATGAGCTAAATTCCATGAAAGTGCACTTCAACAAAACGCAAACAAAAATGACACACAGAAAAAATAACACAAATGCATTTATGCAGGGGGGCAAGCCTCCCTGCACCCCCATGTAGGGAGCAAGCTGCCATACCTCCCACTACTTATATATACTAATTCCAAGATCGCACTACAGTGGAAAAAGGGAATATTCCCCTATCCTCACTGTACCGTGCTCTATGACAACTACTTGGTGTACTGAATTTCATGACAGTGCATTTTCGTTGAAATGCACTTTGAGGAACTCAGCTCGCTTATTTAAGTTTCATAGAAGTGTGCTTTTGGTGGGTCAAAGTAGATCCATATAGATATATAATATATAGTGAATTACAAAAGATTGCAGCCAGTTAATGCCAGGCATTATTGTTTTGTTGTTATTATTCAGATACTGCAAGTTAAATTTGTGAAGTGAAGCTTTCTGTTCTGAATAAAGATTTGACATTCATTCCTTCTTCTACTGCTAATATAAGTGAATTACTGACTGATTTAAGACTTTTTGGGCATAATATTGCTTTAAATTTTTTTTTAAAGATGGTTCAGATCAATCTAATGTAAATGGCAAAAGTGTATAGGAGGAAGAGTTCTTTCACTCCCCTACCACCAGCTCATGTTGAAGCTTTCAATAGACCCTGTGAGAGGGATATATATGACACCTTATATCACAAACATAGGGGTGAATTTTATAATTTAGATGTAGCTCAGAGGCAAGCACTTTATTCGGTGAGGAACAATCCTGCATTGTCTATCAGACCAGCTGACAAAGGGGGGGCGATAGTCCTAATGAACAGAGGGGATTATGATGCAGCCATGCACTGTTTATTGAGTGATCTAAACACATATACAAGGTTAAATAACACTGAATATTGTAAAATTGTGAGTAATGTAAATTATATGCTTTATGATCTACTTATATGTAGACAAATTGATGATACTTTATATTCTTTTTTACATGTAGAATATCCATTAATTCTCTGCATCAAAGGGTTGTCTAACATTCACAAGTCGATGCAGAACCCCCCAGTGAGACTCATAGTTGATGGAGGGGGATGGTGCACAGAACATCTTTCCATTTATGTGGAAGGTAAACTGAGGTGCTTAGTGAGAGAGATTTCCACCATTCTAAAGGATACTACACAGTTTATTGATGATTTGAATAAATATGGAGAGAATATGGATACAGTGGATATACTGATAGTGACCATAGATGTACAAAGTTTATTTACTTCCATACCGAATGAGTATGGCATGGAAGCCATAAGAGCACTTTTAAGTATGCATAGTATGTTTGACAGTCATCATCATCATCATCTATACAGTTTATTGATGATTTGAATAAATATGGAGAGAATATGGATACAGTGGATATACTGATAGTGACCATGGATGTACAAAGTTTATTTACTTCCATACCGAATGAGTATGGCATGGAAGCCATAAGAGCACTTTTAAGTATGCATAGTATGTTTGACAGTCATCATCATCATCATCTTCTTTTGGCTGTTCCTGTTAGGGGTCACCACAGTGGATCTTGTGTTTCCATTTCTTCCTGTCCTCTGCATCATGCTCTTTCACACCAACCACCTGCATCTCTCACCACATCCATAAACCTTATCTTAGGTCTTCCTCTTTTCCTTTTACCTGGCAGCTCCATCCTTAGCATTCTTTTCCCAATATACCCAGCATTCCTCCTCAGCACATGTCCTGCTCTGACTCCTGCCTTTTTGCCAATGCCACCATCTCCAACCCATATAACATAGCTGGTCTCACTACCCTCTTGTAGACTCTCCCTTTCACTCTTACTGGTACTCGTCTGTCACAAATCACTCCTGACACTCTTCTCCACCTACTCCATCCTGCCTGTACTCTCTTCTTCACCTCTCTTCCACACTCACCATTACTATGAACTGTTGATCCCAAGTACTTAAACTCATCCACCTTTACCAACTCTACTCCCTGCATCCTCACCATTCCTCTACCCTCCCTCTCATTTACACATATATTCTGTCTTAGTCCTGCTGACCTTCATTCCTCTTCTCTCTAAAGCATATCTCCACCTCTCCAGGGTCTCCTCAACCTGTTCCCTACTCTCACTACAGATCACAATGTCATCTGCAAACATCATAGTCCATGGGGCCTCCTGTCTGATCTCATCTGTCAACCTGTCCATCACCACTGCAAATAATAAAGGTCTCAGAGCTGATCCTTGATGTAATCCCACCTCCACCTTAAATGTATCTGTCAGTCACACTGCAGTCCTCACCAATGTCACACTTCCCTTGTACATATCCTGTACCACTCTTACATACTTCTCTGCCACTCCCGACTTCCTCATACAATACCACAACTCCTCTCTAGGCACCCTGCCATATGCTTTCTCTAAGTCCACAAAGACACAATGCAACTCCTTCTGACCTTCTCTGTATTTCTCCAACAACACTCTCAGAACAAATATTGCATCTGTAGTGCTCTTTCCTGGCATGAAACCATACTACTGATCACTAATCATCACCTCCCGTCTTAACCTAGCTTCCACTACTCTTTCCCATAACCTCAAGCTGTGACTGATCAATTTTATCCCTCTGTAGTTACTGCAGCTCTGCACATCACCCTTATTCTTAAAGATAGGTACCAAAACACTTTTTCTCCACTCCTCAGGCATCCTCTGACTTTCCAAAATTTCATTAAACAATCTGGTTAAAAATTTCACTGCCATTTCACCTAAGCACCTCCATGCTTCCACTGGTATGTCATCTGGGCCACCAGCCTTTCCATTCTTCATCCTCTTCATAGCTGACCTTACTTCCTCCTTGCTAATCTGTTTCACTTCCTGATTCACTATCCTCACATCATCCAACCTTCTTTCTCTCTCATTCTCTTCATTCATCAGCCATTCAAAGTACTCTTTCCATCTACTCAACACATTCTCCTCACTTGTGAGTACGTTTCCCTCACTATCCTTTATCACCCTTACCTGCTGCACATCTTTCCCAGATCTGTCCCTTTGTCTAGCCAATCGGTACAGGTCCTTTTCTCCCTCTTTAGTGTCCAATCTCTCATACAATTCTCCATATGCCTTATCCTTAGCCTTCGCCACCTTTCTCTTTTCCATGCATCTCATCTCCTTATACTCATGTCTACTTTCTTCATCTCTTTGGCAGTCCCACTTCTTCTTCACCAGCCTCTTCCTCTGTATACTCTCCTGTACTTCCTCATTCCACCACCAGGTCTCCTTGTCCTCCTTCCTCTATCCAGATGTCACACCAAGCAGTCTCCCTTACTAGCTCTGCTGTAGTTTCCCAGCTATTCGGTAACTCTTCACTGCCTCCCAGTGCCTGTCTTAACTCTTCCCTGAACTCCACCTCACAATCACCCTTTTTTAACTTCCACCATTTAATCCTTGGCACTGCTTTTACAATTCTCCTCCTCTTCTTGATGACTAACGTCATCCTACCGACCACCAATCTATGCTGCTTAACTACACTTTGACAGTAATAAGGTTATTTTGATATGTACTTTGTTTGAGCTGATTCTTTTGAACAATGTATTGATGTATAAAGAACAAATTTATTTGCAGTGATGGGGTGTTGCCATGGGCACCCCTTGCGCTAATTCCTATGTAAATTTTGTGGTGCACTTTTGCGAGACACAATGTTTGTTTACTAGTGATTTTTGTACCCATATAAAATTTTATAGACATTTTGTGGATGATATTTTTATGCTGTGGGATGGGGGATACCCCTCCTTAATGAATTTATTACGTATTTGGGAAATACAACAGATTTTTTTAAGTTTGTAGCTATGTATTCATTTGATCCCTGGATTTTTTGGATATGAAATTGTATAAGGATAATCTAGAGAAAATAGCTACAGGCTTGTTCCGTAAGGAATGTTGGCATAATAGCTTGTTGGATCATAGCAGCATGCATCCTAAACACATTTTCCCTAACATTATGAAGGGTCAGTTGAATAGGGTGAAGAGGCTTTGTGGAGATAGATCTGTTCTGCAGCAGGAAGTAAATACTTTGGAACAGTTATTTTCAGATAGAGGTTACATAGGGTCTGATTTTTCTAGGTTAAGGGATAAGATTATCAATGAGAGGGTGAGTTCCCCTAACAGTGATAACTTACCACATAGAGGTACCACACGATGTGAAGGAAAATATGGAACTCGTTTAGTAACTAGATATACTACAGATCATAAGAGGATACATGAAATTATTAATAGAAATTGGCATTTTCTTATGGAGGATAGGGATATTATGAAATTGGTTGGAGAACAGCCTAAGTTTATATATAAGAAAAATCAGAATGTGAAACAGATATTATGTGGTAATAGAACTTGCACTTTAACTCAAGAGGGAGAACTTGGTACTTTCCCCTTTAAGAAGTGTAAGATGTGTGTATGACACAAGTTCAAAAGTTTAAGCATCCAACTCTATGTTATGAATTTGAATCAAGATTTCGTGCCTCCTGCAATACTACTAACCTCATTTACCTGGCTACATGTGATGGGTGCAGCTGTTTTTATGTTGGCAAAACCACGAAATGTCTTAGGGAAAGAGTGTACCACCATATATATAATATTAAGCATAGGACTTTATGCAATGCTCTAGCCAAGCACATAGTAAAATTTTCACTTCATATATTTAGTTTTAGGGTTTTATAAACTGTTGCAATGAATACGAGAGGTGGTGATAATAATAATTTTATTGAATACATGGAATTAAAATGGATTTTTAAGTTACAAGTACACATCTATCCTGGTTTGAACAGTAGCATTAGTATCAAACCAGAGTTGGATGCACGGCACTTTAAGTAAATGGTCTTAGCCTTTTATATGGAGGGCAATTAATGTCAGTTGTTCTATTATTTAATTGTTTAAATTATTTAATTGATACTTGGACTGTGATTTTGCTGCTATAAAATGTTTTGTACGGGGGCATTGTTTTAAGGATCAGAAGAAGCATAGAGTGTCTACGTGAAAGCGCGTGTTTTATGCAATAAATTGGATTTTTATCGCACTGGAAGCAGTGGTGGTTTTGTTAAGTCTTTGTTCAAAATCTAAAAAAACAAAAATAACTCTCTTTGACCCCTCCACCTAAATACAGTCTTTAGAGTTGTAACTGTCAACCACACAAGACATAAACAAGTAACAGTACAAATAATGTAATCATAGAACATTAAATGTTACTTGTCAAATCCACATAATGCAGAAAACTAACTTGCACATGTTTTACAGAAGTAAGCCATTTTTGACAGATTCTGATATGCAATAAACTGTGAAATTAATTATTCTTCCCAGTTTGTTACATGCCACACTTCGTCTTGCAAACAGCCAGACAAATTTTTGTAAATCTTCCAAACCAAACTCACCACTTTATTGTCCAAAATGAATTATATCTGTTCCAGTTCCAAAAACATCTCCACAGTAATATAATCTATTTAAAACCATAACTAATGATACTATGGAGAATTTCTCTATTATATATATATATATATATATATATATATATATATATATAATCTTATGGAACACCCTAGCACTTCACATAAAATCCAAAATATATACCAAGCCATTCTTAACAAAAAAAAAAAAAAAAGAATCACTTAACATTCAGTTGGAATTGATTCTATTCCAAAATACTATATCTATCTTGACCCTACTCAGTTTGGATTTGTCAAAGGGAGATCATCCCTGTTAAACATGGTGGACTTCTTCAAGACAGTTACCAAGGCCATTGACAAGGGTAAATCTGTGCTTACAGCCTACCTATAATTGGTCAAGGCTTTTGACACTAACCACCACTGAGGCATTATTGACAAACTCACCCAGCTAGGTATCAACCTATTACCTCAGCAAGAGCCTGCCTAGGTATCCTGCAGAATCTTACAGCAGCGGAAAGAGAAAAGGGAGATTTTGACTGGATTAAGAACCTTTGTTTTGCTTTTTATTGCTTATTTTTGCTAGTTGCATTATTCCATCCATTTTTTATTCATTTTGCTACTTATCTGAACTGTTTTTTTTTTTTAATTATTATACTGTTTGCACTTTGATCATTTTTAATTGTTTTTTCAACTGTTTAACTGTAAAGGGCTACACACTCAAGTGCGATAGCCTTTTTTCTGCTTTAAAAGTGTTTTTATTCCTGTATCTGCTTTAACTTTTGAAACAAACAAAACAACCCCCCCCAAAAAAAAATCTTATCTCTCTACTCATTTCCCACCTTTCTAGAAGTAGTAGAGTCCGTTTTTAAGATTTTGCTGAATTCTGGTCTGTTTGTAAGTTTCTGAGTTGCCCAGACCTTTTTAAGATAGAGGGAATCTTCTCTGTTCATCAGTGAGAGTGGTGAGCTTTGAAACAGCCTATCTGTCACTAGAGGAGTGGCTTCAGCTCAGAATCTGTAGTTTTATTGGCCATTTTGTGGTATTTCTATCTCTTCCATCTTTCTGTTTAAAAACCCGTGTTTGCACAGTTTTTGCACTTGCATTACCTCAGCAAGAGCCTGCCTGCATGTCCTGCAGGGTCCTACAGCAGCAGAGAGAGAAAATGGAGATTTTGAGTGGATTAAGTATCTCTGTTTTGCTTTTTATTGCTTATTTTTTGCTAGCCACATTATTCTGGCCATTTTTTATTAACTTTGCTACATATTTGAACTTTTTTTCGAATTTTTATACTGAATGCAATTTAACTTATCGTTTTTGTGTTTTTTCAATTGTTTAACTGTAAAGGGCTACACTTTCAAGTGTGATAGGCTTTCTTCTTCTTTAAAAGTGTTTTTATTCCTGTATCTGCTTTAACTTTTGAAAACAAAAACAACAAAAAAATCCTATCTCTCGACTCATTTCCCACCTTTCTAGAACTAGTAGAATCTAGTTTTCAGATTTTGCTGAATTCTGGGTTGTTTGTAGGTTTCTGTGTTGCCCAAATCTTTCTAAGATAGAGGGAAGCTTGTCTGTTTATCAGTGAGAGTGGTGAACTTTGAAACAGCCTATCTGTTGCTGGAGGAGTGGTTTTAGCTCAGAATCTGTAGTTTTATAGGCCATTTTGGGCTATTTCTATCCCTTTCATCTTTGTTTAAAAACCTGTGTTTGCATGATTTTTGCGCAAAGCGCAGCGGCATTTAACTATGGTTAAACTATTCCCAGTGCCAGAATGTCTTCTTTTCAGATTTTCCCATAGAACTAGCCAGTTTCTAGTTTTAGCACTCAAAACTGTTTCTGTTCCCTTAGAACTAGCCAGTTTTCTAGATCCAGCACTGAAAACTGATTCTGTTCCCTTAGAAACAGCCAGTTTTCTAGTTTTAGCACTCAAAACTGTTTCTTTGTGATCAGCACTTGTCCCGAACTTGTTGCAAGCACTTAATAATCTACAAATTACTGCAGCACTCAACTTTCCTCACTTATTAAGAGGAAATCAGTTCCTAGTACTTAAATTAAATAACACTAACCGGGCATGTCCAAGGGTCAGCTCCTGGTGTTTTCTCCTGTCCACCTGATGAATCTGGGCATCTTGGGGCAATGTAGCAATTGTCTCATGTACAATGACAACCCTCTCCTCCTACCAACCAACACTACAACCTGTGAGAGATGCACTTGTATAGCCAAACTGGAAGCCAAGCTCTCTCCAGCCAAGACTGGAATAGACAGTCAAGAGAAGAAGGTTAACACCACACTGTGCTCAACACATAGTCCATCAAAACCTGCACCACCCAAACCCACACATAGTAACACAAAACACACACCTACATTCATGGAGGCTCTCAATAAAAATCTGCCCAAACAACAGAGACCTCCAAAGCTGAAAAGCAAGCAACTACCACCCCCCAACACTACCCGAATGACATATAGCTCACAAAATCAGTGTGCCACTCAACCTCAGCCCATAAGGCAAAGCAACGTACCCAGCACACTAGTTGTTGGCAACTCTATAGTCAGGCACACTGATGTCTGTCTCACCAGGCTAAACAAGGAGAAAGTTATTGTCAGCTGCCTATCAGGTGCCAGGATCTGCCATATAACACATGCACTCAGGTCACTTCACAACAACTACAAATATGACTCTGTCATTGTCCATGTTGGAGTGAATGACCTGAGATGTACCTCCCTGGACTACATGAAAAAAGACATGGAAGAGCTCTCTGACCATGTGGCCCAGGCAGGAGTGACACTAGCCCTGAATAGCATCCTTCCATTGCCCAAAATTATACCACAATACAAGGACAAAATGATTGAGTTAAACAATTGGCTAAGCTTGTGGTGTCATTCCAAGGGGATCCAGTATCTGTCTGCCTGGGATGACATGATCAACAGGCCACGATGCTTTGCCAGAGATGGCCTGCCCATCTTCGCTGGGATTCCAGATACTGGCTAAGGCTTTTGCCGCCCCTATAGTGCCTTTTTTAGGCAAAGCTCAAACATCAAATGCACCATCATAGTAGATATAAACAAGTGAAATCAAAGGGTAGTGCTACACAATGCTAGAAGTCTAAACCTCAAAATGCCCTCACTCAAGGCTCTCCTTAAGATGAAGATCATTGACATCTGTGCAGTGACAGAGACCTGGTTTAAGGGTCCAAGAGCACCCATGCATTACCAGGCTACAATTCTTGCCACACCTTTTGTACACCTAACCTGGACTGAAATGCTAAAGGATGAGGCATGTCCATATTCATAAAGGATAACCACACCTCCAGGCTAGTTGCTCAACATAATGCGTACAAAATCATCCAAGGACAATTACACCCGCCATCCCCCAGGACGCCCACTCCATGATTCTCGATATACTGGATAATATTAAGGTACAGCCCAATACCCTAATTTTGGGAGATTTCAACTACCCCTCCATTAACTGGGAAAACTACTTATGTACTAACTCATTTGCCCAACGTTTTCTGGAATTCATCAATTCCAATGCCCTGGATCAGCTTGCCCATACCCCTACTAGGGGTAGCAACATCCTGTACCTGGCCATTACCAATATGGGTAATAGATGCTTCATGCCAGAGGTCAACTCCTCACTGCTCAGGTCCAACCACAAGCTAATCACCCTAGACATCCATATCCCACCCCTCCCCATTAAGGAAACCACCATAAAAAACTTCTCCAAAGCCAACTTCATGCTTCTTAAGTCAGAAATGTCTACCTTCACTACACCCACACTGATGGAAAATAGAGGCATGACTGCTGAATCATATACAAATGCACTGTATAAGCACATACATGAGTGCATGGACTGTGCCATCCCCGACAGAACCAAGATGCTATCCTGCAAAAAAAGGAAGCCAATCTGGTGGTCCCCTGCCATAAATAAACTCTACAACAGAAGGAAGAAACTGTTGTAAAAATGAGTAAAATCCCATGATAGCAGGAACTCCCTGGTTAGCCTCAGCAAGAAGCTGAGATCCCTCAAAATCCTCCAAAGCTAGTTACAAAAATAAAATCACCATGGATTCTAAAGACAACCACAAAGATTTCTACAGCTATGTCAAGAATCTCAACGGCAAGTCTCAGATCTGTTCTGAACTAGAGCACAATGGCACTACATTTACTGATCCAACTGATATTGCCAACATCTTGACAGACAGGTTCAGTGCTAACTTCGCCCCTCCTCACCCCCCACCAAAGAGCCCATCCCCATTCCGGGTGATTGCAAAGCCCCTATAATCACGGCCACACACGTAAAGACTGCACTCTCCAAAGCCAAGAACACAGCATCCATTGGAACGGACAACATCCCAGGCTGCATTCTGCATGAACTACAGAACGAACTGGCACCGTACCTAATTACCATGTTCAACCATAGCCTCACTTCAGGTTTTGTGCTTATGGAATGACACACAGCGACGGTTATCCCACTCCACAAAGGAGGTGCCACCACTGACCCCAGGAACTACCGCCCCATTAGCCTGACGAGCCTGGTCTGCAAGGCCATGGAACACATCATCCTCGAGCTTATAAACAAAGATATAAGTAATCTCCAAACTCTAGACCCCACTCACTTTGGGTTTATAAAAGGTAGCTCATGCCTCCTAAATCTGATTGACTTCTTCGAAGCAGTCACCAGAGCTGTAGATGAGGGTAAGGCGGTGCACACAGCCTGTCTTTACCTCACCAAGGCCTTCCACATCATCCCCCACTCTGGTATTATAGATAAACTCACTGGACTAGGCATAAGTCCCTATGTCACGAGAAGGGTGGCCAACTGGCTCACTGACAAAACCCACACAGTGACTTCAGACCATTGACAAGCAGAGTACCACAGGGTTTTGTCCTGGGTCCTCTCCTTTTTGGTGTCTACATCTCTGAAGTCCAGGCTAATATGGCTGGTCTCTGGTTAATGAAATTCACAGACAACTGCAAACTAGGAGCCATAATCGATTTGCCTAAGGATGTGGACATTCTACAAAGAGGCCTCGCTGAGACTGATGCTTGTTGTCAAAGTCATGGCCTAAAGCTCAATGCCAAGAAATGCATTGTCATCCCCTTTGGGAAAAACACTACCCATGAACTACCACATAGGTGGTAGCCTACTAAACACCGAAAGTGTGATAAGGGACCTTGGGACACAGGTGGACAGTAGTCTCTCCTTTGATAATCACATTGCCACAGTAGTCAGGAAATCCTTCTATGTGGCATACCTCATCACAAGGGGTTCTCCTCCAGGAAAAAGAGAAGTCATTGCTCCTCTCTATTCATCCCTCATCAGATCCATTATAGAGTACAACACCCCATTTGGCATGTACCTCGCAAGACATCTGCAACAACTAGAAAGGCCACAGAAATACTACACTAGGTGGATTACCAGCCTCAAACAGATGCCATATGCCGACCATCTAAAAAAACTCCAGATCTACTCCATCGCATATCGCCTACTCCGAGGCAAGCTCTGCCTAACATACAAAGCCATGGCTAACCCAGGTCTGATAGACATGCTACACTTAAAGAAATCCCAGTCTCTTAGAGCCACATGCTCCAGGAACCTAAACCTTGTCACCACAATAAACAGAACATGCTGGGGGGATAGATTCCTGTCCAAGAGACTTCCCATGCTCTGGAACAGGCTAACGATTCATGTCAAGCAGAGCTCCTCATTAGTCCTTTTTAAGAGAAATCTTGACAATTGGATGGGAAACAGGAAATTCACCCAAGGGATCACTGAGGAAAATAATTTTCTTGGGTGGTGAAAGCCAGGGAACTCATTTGGCTAGGCTTACATAGGCCCTAGGGCCGATACCCTAGTACATACCTATGAATCTATGAACGTATATCATTAGATGGGTTGCTAACTGGCTCACTGATAGAACACATATAGTCAAAATAGGGGAATCCAGCTCCAATAGCAGACCTGTAACCACTGGTGTTTCACAGACATCAGTCCTGGGACCTCTACTGTTTGGAATCTGTTTCTCTGAAGTAGAAGAAAAAGCTAAAGGTCTGTGGCTGACAAAGTTTGCTGATGACTGCAAACTGGGAGCAGTCATAGAATTTCCAAATGATGTCAACATCCTACGAGAGGATCTTACACAAACAAATGACTGGTACCAAAGTCATGGCCTTAAACTCAAAGCAAAAACAATGTATTATCATCCCTTTCTGTAAGAGTGATGTCCCTGCTAACTACTACATCAAGAGCAAGCCCCTAAATCTGCACTCTGTGGTGAGAGGCCTGGGTGCACAGGTTGATAGCAGCCTTACCTTTGATCAACATGTCTCCAAAGTGGTAAGAAGAGCATTCTGTATTGCTCATCTCATAAGTAAGGGCATTGCCTCCAGAAAAAGTTATAATCTCCCTGTAATCTTCCCTCATAATGTCAATAATAAAGTACAACACCCCTTTTGGTATTTACCTTTCCAAGCACCTGCAGCAATTGGAGAGACCACAAAGGCTCCTCACAGGGAAAATTCAAGGTCTTCAGCATCTGTCCTATGTGGATCATCTGAAATCACTGTCACTTTATTCTATTTCATACAGACTACTCAGATGCAATCTCTGACCCTGCTTTGCTGGAATAGCTACATATCCGCAATTCAAATGGTGCATGGGTTACTCACTCTAAAGACCTTAACCTGATATATGACATTAATAGAACCTGCTGGAGGGACAGATTTGTCTCTCAGAGGTTGCCACACCTTTGGAAAAGTGTCCCACTTCATGTCAAACAGGGCACCTCATTGGTCCTCTTGAAATTCAGTCTGGACGACTGGATGGGTAACTGTAAATTCACCCTGGGGATTCTACCTATGTTCCTCTTGGACAGGGGCAATAGGTGCTGATCATGGAAATAAGGGCAGAACTTGGCTTGGCTTATAAGGGCCCTTGGGCCATTAGCCTAGTAACATCCTATCATCCTATCTTTACTAAAACATTACTTTTAAAGCTGTTCCCCTTTTCTCTTTTATATTATTACTCTGTTTATTAATCTTTTATCAATTATGCATTCATAACTCTCTTTCACAGACAATACCTGACTGAGTATATTTAACTTTTCTATGTTGCTTTTAATTTTTAAGCTATTCAGAAATCAAATGCCACATGTCTAATATGCATATACATTTCCATTTTCCTGCATCATGTTATCTTTTTGTGATGGTCTTTTTCTAGTTCTCTGTAATTTGTATTTAATTTTCTATTTTACAATAGGTTCATAGGTTGATACTAGGCTATCTGCCCTAGGGCATTTATGAGCCTAGTCAGAGTATGTTTGGCTTTCGCCACCATTTTAGATTAGTTGACTGTGCCTCTGTTATAGTAGGTCACAGAAGGTAGCCCTTTTAAGATTTGTTTACTGTACCTCTGTTGAGCAGCAACACAGAAGAGATCCCAGGGGTAAACTTACGATCTCCCATCCATTCGTCAAGATTTCTCTTGAAGAGGGTCAGTGAGGGGCTCTGCCTGACATGGATTGGGATTTTGTTCCAGAATGAGGGGAGCCTCTGGGATATGAATCTGTCCCTCCAGCATGTCCTATTTATTTCTGTGCTGAGGTTCAGGTCCCTGGAGCATGTAGCTCTAAGGGATTTAGATTTCCTGAGGTGAAGCATGTCCATTAATTCTGGGTTTGACATGGCTTTATACGTCAGACACAGATCGCCTCTGAGTAGGCGGTATGCAACTGATTAGAGCTGGAGTTTCTTTAGCTGAACTGCATAGGGCATCTGTTTGAGCCCCTTGATCCTCTTGGTGAGATACTTTTGGGGTCTTTCCAGTTGCTGAAGGTGTCGGGTAAGGTACATCCCAAATGGGGCATTGTACTCAATTATGGGCCTGAAAAGTGATGAGTAGAGGGGCACAATGACCTCTCTTGATCTAGATGTGAACCCTTTCATGATAAGGTGGGCTATATACAAGGTCTTTCTAACCACTTTAGCAACGTGATTTTCAAAGGAGAGATTGCTATCTACTTGGGTCTCGAAGTCCTTAATTACTTCTTCCGTACTTAATGGATTACCACCTATGTGGTAATTTGTGGGCACTTTGTTTTTTCCAAAGTGGATGACTATGCACTTTTTGGCATTTAGCTTTAGGCCATGGCTCTGGCACCAGTTATCTGTCTCTGTGAGACCCTTTTGGAGGATGCTTGTGTCAGTCAGAGAGTCGATTATAGCACCGAGTTTGCAGTCATCTGTGAACTTGGTCAGCCATAGTCCACTCTTGTTAGCCTGTACCTCGGAGAAATATATACCGAACACGAGAGGTTCCAGGACTGAGCCTTGTGGGACACCACTTGTAACTGGTTTAGAGTCTGACATGGCACCTACTATTCTGACCATGTGGGTTCTATCCCTGAGCCAGTTTGTAACCCATCTTGTGACATAGGGGTTGATATTTAAGCTGGTGAGCTTATTTATGATGCCCGAGTGGGGCATCAGTATTATGGATGTTTTCTGCCTGGCTATCTGCTTAAAAGGCTCTATTATGTCTTTGTCAGATCTTCCCACAAAATGAATAAATGCACACAGTCACAAAGAACAGACGTGAGAAGAAGGCATCAAACCAAATATTGTCAGACATCCATTTTCTGTAGTATCTTTGTCAGGTGGATAACTAGTAGTTTATTATATTCTAATTTGAAGAATAATACAGACATTTGCTTTTTCTCTGACCTGGAAAGCCTTATGTTTTTAAAATTCATTTTACCACTTGATATGAGAAATGACCCAAAGGATCTACCCTCTATTATACAATGACCCCCCCATTAAATATTCAAAAACGTGCACGGTGATTGGTCAGTGTGCACGTTGTAAATCAGAGTTGTAGTAATGGAAAAAGGTCCGGTCGCCCGGACTTTGTCCATTACTATAACTCTTTTTTTTACAGCAACAGAGAACGCAAGATCTCCATTGCTTCACACTGTCTCGCTATGTTAAATGAGTTTAACATAGGGAGACAACTTTAAAAAAGCAACGGAGATTCTCTGTTGCTTTTTTTAAAGCTGTCTCGCTATGTTAAACTCATTTAACATAGCAAAATAGTTTTTAAAAAGCATCGGAGATCTTGCTTTCTCTGTTGCTTTTTTCAAAACTGTCTCGCTATGTTAAATGGGTTTAACATAGCCAGACAGCTTTATAAAAGCAACGGATATTCTCTATTGCTTTTTTTAAAGCTGTCTCGCTATATTAAACTCATTTAACATAGCAAAACAGTTTTTAAAAAGCAACGGAGATCTTGCTTTCTCCATTGCTTCTGCCCACAGCTCTGATGTACTGCGTAGGCATGCACATGCGCAGTAGATCAGAACTGCCACAGAATGCCAGACAGCTGCGGAAGGGCAGCAAGGAGGCATTATACAATGCCATTATTTAAGAAAAGTAATTCTTTTTTTTCTTAAATAATGTCATTGTATAATAGCAATAACCCACTTCTGGGTGTGGGTAATGCTGGATTTACCCACGGTTGGCTTTGTTTGGCCACTCGGGCACTCGTGACCAAACCACACCAACCGTGGGTAAATCCAGCATTACCCACACACAGACATGGGTTATTGCTATATTATACAATGGCTGCTCATCACTATTCAGAAATGACCACACTGATTGGGCAGCCTTACCATAGTGCCTTTTAGAAATTGAGCATATGCAAGTAGAAAAAACTAAAGCCATTGAAGTACCATCGAGCAACCAGACTTTCTACTGGGATATGTTTGGGGACAGCAAAACACAAGAAAAGTCAGATATGTTCTGTAAAACTAGAGAAACAGAAACATACATAATGTTCCTTGTATGTCTCTGCTTTCCGTCATAAAATCCTGACATTTTAGGCATTTAAAAAACCAGCAATGGAGATTTTAAATTCTGCTTTTTATGTTGCTTCTCCTGTACTGCATTGATGCACTGTGCAGGCGTGGGAATGCAAGTTGCCACACAAGGACAGTACAGCAGCAAACAAGAATGCAGAAGTAGAAGACAAAAGAGATGTTATATAAATACATTACTGAAGAAAAGTGAGCGATTTCACTCTTAAATAATGTCTTTGAATAGAAGCAGTAATTCAGTCCTGTTTGTGGGAATATCAGGATTTACTCACTGTTGCCTTTATTTAATCACTCTAACTTTTTCCTCATGAATAAACCACACCAACTGTGGGTAATCCTGATGTACCCATGTAGAGTTATGGATTAATGCTTAATTATTTCAATGAATACAGGAGCCCTTTTTCCCAAGAGGGAATTAGCCCCTTTGGATTTGCTATGGCTTTGGTGCCTGATTGAATGACAAGAAGATTGATTGGAACTAAATGATGCTTTTCTGCAGGGGTCAGTAGTTTGTATGCAGAACTTAACTTTCCAGAAACAACCCATGCAATGCTGATAACAAGCCATGTCCTGCTCATTAATGAGTGGGTTAGCCTAAAGGAGTCCAGTCCCCTTCATCTTAATAATGCACTTACTCTTTCTCAGACGGTCTTCCATTCTGTCTGGAGGAAGAATGTTTGGGCTGTCTTACTCCCTCCCCTATCTTGAGGAAGGTGAACAAGCCACTGATTACCCAGTTATCACTCCCATGACCAGTTCTGTGACAATCACTCCCGTGACCAGTTCTGTGACAACCACTCCCGTGACCAGTTCTGTGACAATCACTCCCGTGACCAATTCTGTGACACTTTTATCTACTAACTGAAAAGAGTTTGCTGCTGGCCTAGGTGAATATCTTTATCAATCCAGTAGGTTGGCTGCAGGTATCACTGCCTCGGAATCCAGCAATGGTAAGGATTTAAGATTCGCAAAAGAAAGACAATACTTACAGAAAATATTGTACTGGTAAAAGTCCAGTAGCCCAACTGTGATTGCTTTGTTAAAACATTAACAGTTCCTTGGCACCCTTTTCACTAGTGGAGCAGTGGCTCTTAAAGATCAGCAAATCAGATCTACCCTTCAAACTAAGTAAAGCATTACTGATATTATCTGAGCAAGCACATGTAACTAGGTAAAATGTAATCTGAAAAGGAGTAAGAAGGCTCATATCTTGTAGGAAGACTAGATCAACTTGAGCATAATCTTTCCATTTTCCTTTCTGGTTGAAAAATAGAAAGCTATTCTTAAATAATTCCTTATTTTTAAGTGTTCTTGTATGAGTTTTCATGTCTTCTTGATAGTACCCAAATACTATCATGTATAACAATTTTTTTTCCAGGGGGCTGAACACCACTCTGCCACTAAGTGTAGTTCCTGTTCACACACTTCAGATTTCAAAATAAACTGCTACTGCTTTTCCTTTTCCCTGACTTACTCTGATTGTGGATGTGGAGTAAGTACAGAATGGAGGTCTGAGCACAGAGCTATAGCACTGAGGAAGTTTGGGGATATGCAATTGCCCTGCAAAAATGCTTTACAATTAACTGTTTTTATATTTAGTGGTATGACAGGTTAATGAGAATCTGTAGTTGGCCATTTAGTTTCTTTTGCTGCTCTGAAGTATGTAGAATTATCTTATGATTACGATGTGCATCCTTGTACCTTGGCACTATTTTTGTCCAAATTGTCTCTTTCACTAGGCTGCTCTGATCATGCCATATTGTATGAAGAGAGGTAATTTTATCTTCCCTGAAACATCCATTTTTATAATAAAATTGTCTCTACATATAAGCAGTGATTTGCATTAGTCAGAGCATTAAATCATTATTGTATACAGATGGGTGTGAAGACCAATGTGATGTAATATGCTAATCTGTGCCACTTCAAAATAGCCAGAGATATTTAGTTAATATTGTAGTCTGAGGGCTGCTATTAAAGTGTGTAAAGATGTCAGGTGTGAATGCTTTATGCCTCTGGTTGCTGTTTCTTCAATGGGAGTCATTCATTCACTAATAATCACTTCCTAACAGCTACATAATTGTGCAACAATGCACACATTAGTGTAACATGCTTTAGATAAAATACCATCTAGATTACATTTAAAAATGTACACTTCAATTCAGAAACAGAGTTTACAGAGAAAAGTATACATTTCCATCATAGTCAACATTACCGAATTTATTGTCTTAAAAATTTATACTTAAGTCTATGTGATTGTTAGCAATTCTGGCCAGTTGGAAAACAGCTTTTGCTTTGTCTTAAAAATAACTAGAATATCAATTTCAAAAATGACTTGGCAGAAGTTTAGTATCAATAATAATCAGTGGACATTTTTACTCCTGTAAAATATTAAACTGAAAAATACAGTGTGTACATTCATATATATTTTAATAGTTTGTTTAAACTGCAGTTCTAAATAAACAGGGCACCTCAAAGAATCCCTTATTTTTTGTGAAATAGCTTTAATAACTATTCAGGAAATGCAGAAACTGTTTTCAAAACATATACAGTGTCTGTGTTCATGTATAAACATTTTAAACACTTTAAAATTAAGGAAAAAATACTGGAGCACAGCTTCCACTTAGTAACACTTAAGACCCTTTAAAAAAGCACATTTCAGTGATATTAGTTAGTAATCCTTTGTTTTATATTTTTTCTCTTAAAATGTTGTGTTTGTTTTTACTTGTGTATGAAAATAATATAACGATAAAGATTTATTATGGAAAAAAAAGCACATTTCAATGTATTCAGATGTACTTGTCAATTTTCCCAGATTTGCAAGAAATCCATATTTTAATATATTATCCCCTCAGTCACAAATACATGTCATTCTATCCCAGCTTAATGACAATAATGCAAAACATTTTATGCCACATTATTTTTCTAATTTTGATAGACCTTTTCCCTAGGAAGAATTTAGCCTCACTGATATGCTATTTCATTTGGCACCAGGCAATCAGAATAGATGATGATGATGATGATGCACATTTACATATTTGCGATGCACCCCTTACATCGTGCATACATGATTAGGACTGCATCTTTATTCTTGAAGCAGCCTATAAACATGATGCATGTCAGGACACTATTAAATGGCAGAGACTGAAGCAAACTTGCTCTAACAGAAAGAATGAAGTAATACTGTTTACCAGGGTCTGACAGTCAACCTGTACCTTATGATGCTCAGTAAGCACGTCTGTGTAAGTGAACTGAGCGTTAAACTACAGTTTGATCTTGTTATGGTGACAGCAAGAGCATGTTAAAAATTATTCAGAAATGGAGAGAGTTTGTAGCTGAATTTTAATTTGTCCCTGCAGGTACATAGTAGGTGATTTTATTAAAATTCTTGTAGAGTGGCAGGCTGGTCAGATGACTATACAGTTATTGTGGCAGGCCATTGTTTTTTGTATGAGATTTAAAAATATGTTTAGTAACAATTATATGAGCTATTAGTATTTCAGAAATGTAAACCTAGAATAAAGTTTTAAGGAGTCGTATTTGCTATCTCTGATAAACTTCTAACAATTATTTACTCTAATTATCTTTTGATTGCCTTGGGCAGTATTTTAACTACTTCAGTAAACTTTAAATGTAAAGAACAAGTTTTCAGAAAAATGGAAAAAGTTCTCAGTTCATTTATTTCTGCAGTCAGTGCAGTACAAAACCTCTTGTGCTAGATGAATTCACTTTCCACACAAATCACCTGCTGGTTCAGCATGATAATGCTGTCTGAAACAGTCGCTATTCTGTACAACCAGAACTGTGTCCTAGAAGGACAGAAGGACAGGTGAATGTGAGCACATCTGTAGCTCTGCAGGCAAAAGTAAATAATATACTGGAGCAAGCAAAATATTTACTATTTGCTTATAAGAAAGAAATGGATGATTTCCCACTAATTTAAAACCTCATTGTATTCACTTCAATAAACTGACAGCTTACTATCAATTTTTAGTTAGTTAATTTAGGCTATTTGTATTGGAGAGTTATTTCTACTTTGGTTGCAAACAAGTTGAGAGTCTTGCTTGTACAGTGCAGAAAGTATTTTTTGGCTATGACTAATCTGATATTTCCACTACAGGGCATTTCAAAGGCAACAGCACCCATGGGTGGCCTAAACCTTAAAGAATACTTGCCTCATCCCATTATGTATGTGATATTTTCTTGAAGAATGGTGCTGCTGTTAGTTTTGGATTTATTGCCCCACTATTTGTGACCTCTGGCCCACCTAAAAATACTTTGTTTTCAAAATTTCCTGACCAAAGAGCTGATAATTCTTCCCCCCGCCAAAGCATGTATGCACATAGTCATGAATGATGCTCCACAGACACACACACACACACACACACACACACACACACACACACACACACACACACACACACACACACACACACACACACACACACACACACACACACACGGACACATTCACTCCTGCCCTTGCTGCTGAAGCATACTTGCAGAGAAAATATTACTGATCTTATTAAATGAAAAGCTTTATTTATTGTGAAGGTACCTTTCTGCTTTTATTGCAACTACCCATTTTTACAATTATTTGCTTGTTTTGTATATGTTTTCAATTAATTTTCTCCCTCATATTATATCACACTAGTGTATGACCAGTGAAAATAAACATTTGCATAAACAAATGTTTAAGTTTTATCCTTTTATGGTCATTGTCAAACCCTCTGAGGATTTTTCTTTAAGAGCATGTATTAGCTTCTGTAGATTCATTGTATATGGCTTCTTGCACATTATATAACCAAACAATGGTATGTAACAAACTATACATATGCATATAAGAAGCAATTCATTAAAGCACATTGACATACTTCTGTCTTACTTTCGAGACATACCACTGAAACAAATGAAAACCTATTAATAGCTTAAGCATTCTTAAAGCACAACCAAATGCCTGCATTATGAAAGGCTGAAATGTTAAACATATACTCCACACTAAATTATGCATTGATACACCTAGCAGCATAACAGAATGCGATTTTAAAAGCCCTAGTGTCTAGCATTTAATTCTTTCTCAGCTGATTATCTATATATTTACAACGCACTTCATTTTACTGAGTAATTATCTGTGTGTAGTCACTGAGTAATGCAATGAGTGATGTTAATGTGCTGTACAGACACATGGGTTATCAGTTCCTTCAGTAGGGTAGCTGGTATAACTAAAAAGTATTTAAAGAACTTTGGTTCAAGTCCCAGCTGAGATGAAGTACTTTTGCAAACTGCATTCATTTGTATAGCCACTGGACTGTATGCTGAGAAGTGCTCATGTGCTGAAAGGGTATGCAGTTCTCCAGTTATGCAGCTGCTATTGTAATGTATCTGTATTCCAAAATAATAGGATTTGACTCTTAGCTAAAATATTTTTTTTCTAATATATATATAATTCTTAAACACCCCAGAATTTCTGGTGGTATTGTGTTAAATGCTTCTGCATTACTCATGTCAGTGCAAATATTAGGTCTCCAAAAGTGTACATATAATTAATGTATTTATCTATTTACCTGTCTATCCAATGTTTACAAAGGAGAGGGAGTTGAAGTGGGATAATAACTTCTTGTTTCCTCATCTTATATGTTTTAATATTACTTCTTTTCTTGATGCATTTTCAGACTGATATTGCAGATTTAGATCAAACAATATAGATGCTTTTAGATTATGTTAAACTACAGTTGTTAATACAGATTTTTGTTAGTCACTCTCTCAGGTACTTGCATTTGTGATTCATTATTGCATTGGCTTTCTTGTCTCACATTTTAGATAATTCATCCAATCCTGACAAATAACTTTTCCTTTTTTTATGTCTACTCTTGAAAAAAATGAATGTTTTCCAGCAGGGTATTACTGTTCTGGTAAAGCCCAGTAAACAAGTTTGCCACTTTATGGCAGCATATTAAGCTACTCTGAAGCACAGGGGAAAACAAACAAAGGGAAACTCACTCACAATAACCATGATAACATTTTTTCACCTCACTTATCCACCACTAAGCCTGGTTTAAAAGCAGTTTAGTGAAGTGAAAATAAAGAAAAAAATGCAATTGTGAGAGATTGCTTCTTTGCTCAAAAAATCAAATCCAAAGAGGGTTTCATCAACACACATTATTTGAACAATAGGTATTTGTCTAGCTTTATTGTAACCATCCATAACTTGCCAAAAATAGCAAATCAGGCACATTCTGCAAAATCATCTGAAGGGAAGGGGCTGCAGTGTTTTGCACTGTATGATTTTTTTATTAATTTGATCAAAATGGCAGGTGAGATGTATTCAAGTTAAAAAAAGTGATTGCAATTACTGAACACATTTGAGTGTATTTATGTTTTTGTGTTTCTATGTATATAACTGTGTATGTTTACATGTGTATACATTGGTGAGTCTGCCTTTGTCAATCTCTACATATGTATATTTGTGGTGCTTTCCATGTGTCTGTATCTTGGCATTAACTACTTATTTTTCATTTTTTTTTAACAATACAATCATCAATAAGCAAGTATTATAAAACTTTATTTACACTATGTACAACTGACCTGAACAAAGTAGGGAAAACATTAATAAAATATATGAAATTAGTAACAAAAATTTATAATATTCAATTAAGTATAAAGTTACATATTAATGATTTAGGGCTCATTTTTAATGTCTCAATAAGAGTTAAAAATTTTTCCCAAAGATTGTTTGCCCATATTTAGGTGAAATTCTCGATTCCTTCACCTTGATTTCTACTGTTGCTGTTTCTTCCATCAACCTCAAGAATTCTTCCAGAGTAGGTTCTTGTGAAGACTTCCACTTTCTAGTTATACATTTCATTGCCACAGCTAGTATGGACCAAAGTAGGTATAGATCTTTTTCATTCATTCCAATAGCATCATTAACATTTAAGAGGACTAAAGATTTGGTTAAAATAAAGTTATCTGTGAATATAGCTTGGAGAAAAATAATAATTTTTTTCCCAGAATTTTTTTATATTAATACAATCAAACATATATAAGAACAGTCAGCTTTACAGTTTAAAGAACATCTCCAACAAATGGATTTATCAAGTGAATTGAATTTGGCTAGTTAATCAGGTGTAATAAATGCCCTGTGAATATATTTCCATGTAAATATTTTCCATACTTGTAAATTAAATGTTAAGTTAACAGAACATAAAAAAATTGTTTTACTGTCAATTGATAGATTAGTGTGACATCACTTTGCTATGAAATTCCAATATCTTACATTAGGGTTAGTTTTATATGTTATCAATATTTTGTATAATTTTGAAATTAGATTCATCCAATTATAATTGTCGTAAATAACTTTAGATATTAGACTTATCAAATTTGGACTAGTTTTATAAGGAGAATTAATAATTTTACTATTAAGATCCTTAACATATGATAATATGCTTTGTAGTATCAATCAATCTGCTGATGGAATGTCATATTTATTCTGAAATTGTTGAATGTCTAATACTATTTGATTCTCTATACAATGTTGCCAACAAGTGAAGTTTTTCCCCTCCCATCTAGTTAAAATAACATTATAAATTTTATTGAAGAAATTTTTTGTAGAGCTAAAGGGTATTATCAAGTCTAGTCAAATTTTAATATCTGTGTTAGTATATATAAATCTTCTGAATAAATTGTAATATGGAGAGGATATGGATACAGTGGATATACTGATAGTTACCATGGATGTACAAAGTTTATTTACTACCATATCGAATGAGTATGGCATGGAAGCATAAGAGCACTTTTAAGTATGCATAGTATGTTTGACAGTAATAAGGTTATTTTGATATGTACTTTGCTTGAGCTGATTCTTTTGAAGAATGTACTGATGTATAAAGAACAAATTTATTTGCAGTGATGGGGTGTTGCCATGGGCACCCCTTGCACTAATTCCTATGCAAATTTGGTGGTGCACTTTTGGGAGACACAATGTTTGTTTACTAGTGATTTTTATACCCATATAAAATTTTATAGAAATTTTGTGGATGATATTTTTATGCTGTGGGATGGGGGATACACTTCCTTAATGAATTTATTACGTATTTGGGAAATACAACAGATTTTTTGAAGTTTGTAGCTATGTATTCATTTGATCCCTGGATTTTTTGGATATGAAATTGTATAAGGATAACCTGGGGAAAATAGCTACAGGCTTGTTCCGTAAGGAATGTTGGTGTAATAGCTTGTTGGATCATAGCAGCATGCATCCTAACACATTTTCCCTAACATTATGAAGGGTCAATTGAATAGGGTGAACAGGCTTTGTGGAGATAGATCTGTTCTGCAACAGGAAGTAAATACTTTGGAACAGTTATTTTCAGATAGAGGTTACAGAGGGTCTGATTTTTCTAGGTTAAGGGATAAGATTATCAATGAGAGGGTGAGTTCCCCTGACAATGATAACTTACCACATAGAGGTACCACACGATGTGAAAGAAAATATGGAACTCATTTTGTAACTAGATATACTACAGATAATAAGAGGGTACATGAAATTATTAATAGAAATTGGCATTTTCTTATGGCGGATAGGGATACTATGAAATTAGTTGGAGAACAGCCTAAGTTTATATATAACAACAATCAGAGTATGAAACAGATATTATGTGGTAATAGAACTTGCACTTTAACTCACGAGGGAGAGCTTGGCACTTTCTCCTTTAAGAAGTGTAAATGTGTGTATGACACAAGTTCAAAAGTTTAAGCATCTAACTCTATGTTATGAATTTGAACCGAGATTTCGTGCCTCCTGCATTACTACTAACCTCATTTACCTGGCTACATGGAGATGGGTGCAGCTGTTTTTATGTTGGCAAAACCACAAAACGTCTTAGGGAAAGAGTGTACCACCATATATATGATATTAAGCATTGGACTTTATGCAATGCTCTAGCCAAGCACATAGTAGAATTTTCACTTCATACATTTAGTTTTAGGGTTTTACAAACTGTTGCAATGAATATGAGAGGTGGTGATAATAATCATTTTATTGAACGCATGGAATTAAAATGGATTTTTAAGTTACAAGCACACATCTATCCTGGTTTGAAAAGTAGCATTTGTATCAAACCAGAGTTGGATGCATGGCACTTTAAGTAAATGGTTTTAGCCTTTTATATGGAGGGTAATTAATGTCAGTTGTTCAATTATTTAATTGTTTAATTATTTAATTGATACTTGGACTGTGATTTTGCTGCTATAAAATGTTTTGTATTGGGGCATTGTTTTAAAGATCAGAAGAAGCGTAGAGTGTCTACGTGAAAGTGCTTGTCTTATGCAATAAACTGGATTTTTATTGCACTGGAAGCTGTGGTGGTTTTTTTAAGTCTGTTGAAAATCTAAAAAAAAACCAGAAATAACTCTCTTTGACCCCTCCACCTAAATACAGTCTTTAGAGTTGTAACTGTCAACCACATACGACTTAAACAAGTAACAGTACAAATAATGTAATCATAGAAGATTAAATATTACTTGTCAAATCCACATTATGCAGAAAACTAACTTGCACATGTTTTACAGAAGTAAGCCATTTTTGACAGAATCTGATATGCAATAAACTGTGAAAACAATTCTTCTTCCCAGTTTGTTACATGCCACACTTGGTCTTGCAAACAGCCAAACAAATTTTTGTAAATCTTCCAAACCAAACTCACCACTTTATTGTTCAAAATGAATTATATCTGTTCCAGTTCCAAAAACATCTCCACAGTAATATAATCTATTTAAAGCTATAACTAATGATACTATGGAGACTTTCTCTGTTATATATATATATATATATATATATATATATATATATATATATATATATATATATATATATATATATATATATATCTTATGGAACACCCTAGCACTGCACATAAAATCCAAAATATATACAAAGCCATTCTTAACAAAAAAAAAAAAAATAATCACTTTAACATTCAGTTGGAATTGATTCTATTCCAAAATACTATATCTAGCTTGACCCAACTCAGTCTGGATTTCTCAAAGGGAGATCATCCCTGTTAAACATGATGGACTTCTTCAAGACAGTCACCAAGGCCATTGACAAGTTTAAATCTGTGCTTACAGCCTACCTATAATTAGCCAAAGCTTTTGACACTAACCCCCATTCAGGCATTATTGACAAACTCACCTAGCTAGGTATCAACCTATTACCTCAGCAAGAGCCTGCCTAGGTATCCTGCAGAATCTTACACCAGCAGAAAGAGAAAAGGGAGACTTTGACTTGATTAAGTACCTTTGTTTTGCTTTTTATTGCTTATTTTTGCTAGTCGCATTATTTCATCCATTTTTTATTCACTTTGCTACTTAGTTGAAAGTTTTTTTGAATTCTTATACTGTTTGCACTTTGATTGTTTTTAATTGTTTTTTCAACTGGTTAACTGTAAAGGGCTACACAATCAAGTGTGATAGCCTTTTTCTGCTTTAAAAGTGTTTTTATTCCTGTATCTGCTTAACTTTTGAAAAAAAAACAAAACAAAAAACCCCAAAAATCCTATCTCTCTACTCATTTCCCACCTTTCTAGAAGTAGAGGAGTCCGTTTTTCAGATTTTGCTGAATTCTGGGCTGTTTGTAAGTTTCTGTGTTGCCCAGACCTTTTTAAGATAGAGGGAAGCTTCTCTGTTCATCAGTGAGAGTGGTGAGCTTTGAAACAGCCTATCTGTCACTGGAGGAGTGGCTTCAGCTCAGAATCTCTAGTTTTATTGGCCATTTTGGAGTATTTCTATCTCTTTCATCTTTGTTTAAAAACCTGTGTTTGTATGATTTTGCGCAACGTGCAGCAGTGTTTAACTATGGTTAAACTATTCCCAGTGCCAGAACGTCTTCTTTTCAGATTTTCCTGTAGAACTAGCCAGTTTCTAGTTTTAGCACTCAAAACTATTTCTGTTCCCTTAGAACTAGCCAGTTTTCCAGATCTAGCACTCAAAACTGTTTCTGTTCCCTTAGAACTAGCCTGTTTTCTAGTTTTAGCACTGAAAACTGATTCTTTTCCCTTAGAAATAGCCAGTTTTCTAGTTTTAGCACTCAAAACTGTTTCCTTGTGATCAGCACTTGTCCAGAACTCGTTGCAAGCACTTAATAATCTACAAATTACTGCAGCACTCAACTTTCCCCACTTATTAAAAGGAAATCAGTTCCTAGTACTTAAATTAAATAGCACTAACCAGGCATTTCCAAGGGTCAGCTCCTGGTGTTTTCTCCTGTCCACCTGATGAATCTGGGCATCTTGGGGCAATGTAGCAAATGCCTCATGTACAACGGCAACCCTCTCCTCCTACCAACCAACACTACAACCTGTGAGAGATGCACTTATATAGCCAACTGGAAGCCAAGCTCTCTCCAACCAAGACTGGAATAGACAGTCAAGAGAAGAAGGTTAACACCACACTGTGCTCAACACATAGTCCATCAAAACCTGCACCACCCAAACCCACACATAGTAACACAAAACACACACCTACATTCATGGAGGCTCTCAATAAAAATCTGCCCAAAGAACAGAGACCTCCAAAGCTGAAACGCAAGCAACCTCCCCCCCCCCAACACTACCCGAATGACATATAGCTCACAAAATCAGTGTGCCACTCAACCTCAGCCCATAAGGCAAAACAATATACCCAACACACTAGTCATTGGCGACTCAGGCACACTGATGTCTGTCTCACCAGGCTAAACAAGGAGAAAGTTATTGTTAGCTGAATATCAGGTGCCAGGATCTGCCATATAACACACACACTCAGGTCACTTCACAACAACTACAAATATGACTCTGTCATTGTCCATGTTGGCGTGAATGACCTGAGACGTACCTCTCTGGACTACATGAAAAGAGACATGGAGGAGCTCTCTGACCATGTGGCCCAGGCAGGAGTGACACTAGCCCTGAGTAGCATCCTGCCATTGCCCAAAATGATACCACAATACAAGGGCAAAATGATTGACTTAAACAATTGGCTAAGCTTGTGGTGTCATTCCAAGGGGATCCAGTATCTGTCTGCCTGGGATGACATGATCAACAGGACATGATGCTTTGCCAGAGATGGCCTACCCCTGTCGTCGCTGGGATTCCAGATACTGGCAAAAGGCTCTTGCCACCCCTATAGTGCCTTTTTTAGGCAAAGCTCAAACGTCAAATGCACCATCATAGCAGATATAAGCAATGAAATCTAAGGGTAGTGTTACACAATGCTAGAAGTCTAAACCTCAAAATGCACTCACTTGAGGCTCTCCTTAAGATGGCAGTCATTGACATCTGTGCAGTGACAGTGACCTGGTTTAAGGGTACAAGAGCACCCATGCATTGCCAGGCTACAATTCTTGCCTCACCTTTTGGCCACCTAACCTGGTCTGAAATGCTAAAGGATGAGGCATGTTCATATTCATAAAGGATAACCACACCTCCAGGCTAGTTGCTCAACATAATGCGTACAAAATCATCCAAGGACAATTACACTGGGTAAGACTGCAATTCATGTTGTAGCATGTTACAGATCCCCAGCCATCTCCCAGGATGCCCACTCCATGTTTCTTGATATACTGGATAATATTAAGGTACAGCCCAATACCCTAATTTTGGGAGATTTCAACTACCCCTCCATCAACTGGGAAAACTACTTATGTACTAACTCATTTGCCCAACGTTTTCTGGAATTCATCAATTCCAATGCCCTGGATCAGCTTGTCCATACCCCTACCAGGGGTAGCAACATCCTGTACCTGGCCATTACCAATATGGGTAATAGATGCTCCATGCCAGAGGTCAACTCCTCACTGCTCAGGTCCAACCACAAGCTAATCACCCTAGACATCCATATCCCACCCCCCCCCCACCATTAAGGAAACCACCATAAAAAAACTTCTGCAAAGTGAACTTCATGCTTCTTAAGTCAGAAATGTCTACCTTCACTACTCCCACACTGATGGAAATTAGAGGCATAACTGCTGAATCATATACAAATGCACTGTATAAGCACATACATGAGTACATGGACCGTGACATCCCCAACAGAACCAAGACTCTATCCTGCAAAAAAGGGAAGCCAATCTGGTGGTCCCCTGCCATAAATAAACTGTACAACAGAAGGAAGAAACTGTTGCAAAAAAGAGTAAAATCCCATGATAGCAGGAACTCCCAGGTTAGCCTCAGCAAGAAGCTGAGATCCCTCAAAATCCTCCAAAGCTAGTTACAAAAATAAAATCACCATGGATTCTAAAGACAACCACAAAAATTTCAACAGCTATGTCAAGAATCTCAATGGCAACACTCAGATCTGTTCTGAAATACAGCACAAAGGCACTACATTTACCGAACCAACTGATATTGCCAACATCTTGACAGACAGGTTCAGTGCTAACTTCACCCCTCCTCACCCCCCACCAAAGAGCCCATCCCCATTCCGGGTGATTGCAAAGCCCCTGTAATCACAGCCACACAGGTAAAGACTGCACTCTCCAAAGCCAAGAACACAGCATCCATTGAACCGGACAACATCCCAGGCTGGATTCTGCATGAACTACAGAATGAACTAGCATCCCACCTAAGTACCATGTTCAACCATAGCCTCTCTTCATGATTTGTGCTTATGGAATGGCACACAGCGACAGTTATCCCACTCCACAAAGGGGGTGCCACCACTGACCCCAGGAACTGCCACCCCATTAGCCTGACGAGCCTGATCTGCAAGGCCATGGAACACATCATCCTGGAGCTTATAAACAAAGACATAAGTAACCTCCAAACGCTAGACCCCACTTACTTTGGATTTGTAAAAGGTAACTCATGCCTCCTAAATCTGATTAACTTCTTCAAAGCAGTCACCAGAGCTGTAGATGAGGGTAAGGCGGTGCACACAGCCTATCTTGACCTCATCAAGGCCATCAACACCATCCCCCACTCTGGTATTATAGATAAACTCACTGGACTAGGCATAAGTCCCTATGTCACGAGATGGGTGACCAACTTGCTCACTGACAAAACCCACACAGTGACTTCAGAACAGTGACAAGCAGAGTACCACAGGGTTTGGTCCTGGGTCCTCTCCTTTTCAGTGTCTACTTCTCTGAAGTCCAGGCTAATACGGCTGGTCTCTGGCTAATGAAATTCACAGACAACTGCAAACTAGGAGCCATAATCGATTCACCTAAGGATGTGGACATTCTACAAAGAGGCCTCGCTGAGACTGATGCTTGTTGTCAAAGTCATGGCCTAAAGCTCAATGCCAAGAAATGCATTGTTATCCCCTTTGGAAAAAACACTACCCATGAACTATCACATAGGCGGTAGCCTACTAAACACCGAAAGTGTGATAAGAGACCTTGGGGCACAAGTGGACAGTAGTCTCTCCTTTGATAATCACATTGCCACAGTAGTCAAGAAATCCTTCTATGTGGCATACTTCATCACAAAGGGGTTCTCCTCCAGGAAAAAGAGTGGTCATTGTTCCTCTCTATTCATCCCTCATCAGATCCATTATAGAGTACAACACCCCATTTGGCATGTACCTCACAAGACATCTGCAACAACTAGAAAGGCCACAGAAATACCTCACTAGGAGGATTACCAGCTTCAAACAGATGCCATATGCTGACCATCTCAAAAAATTCCATATCTACTCTGTCGCATATCACCTACTCTGAGGTGACCTCTGCCTAACATACAAAGCCATGGCTAACCCAGATCTGATGGACATGCTACACTTAAAGAAATCCCAATCTCTCTGAGCCACATGTTCCAAGAACATAAACCTTGTCAGCACAATAAACAGAACATGCTGGAGGGTTAGATTCCTGTCCCAGAGACTTCCCATGCTTTGGAACAGGCTAACAAGTCATGTCAAGCAGAGCTCCTCATTAGCTCTCTTTAAGAGAAATCTTGACAATTGGGTGGGAAACAGGAAATTCACCGCAGGGATCACTGCTGTGGCTCTGCTTGACAGGGGCACAGGAAAATAATTTTCTTGGGTGGTGAAAGCCAGCGTACCTCATTTGGCTAGGCTTATATAGGCCCTAGGGCCGATACCCTAGTACATACCTATGAATCTATGAACCATTATCTTTAGATGGGTTGCTAACTGGCTCACTGATGGAACCCATATAGTCAAAATAGGGGAATCCAGCTCCAACAGCAGACCTGTAACCAGTGGTGTTCCACAGACATCAGTCCTGGGACCTCTACTGTTTGGAATCTGTTTCTCTGAAGTAGAAGAAAAAGCTAAAGGTCTGTGGCTGACAAAGTTTGCTGATGACTGCAAACTAGGAGCAGTCATAGAATTTCCAAATTATGTCAACATCCTACCAGAGGATCTTACACAAAAAAATGATTGGTACCAAAGTCATGTCCTTAAACTCAAGGCAAAAAAAATGTATTATCATCCCTTTCTGTAAGAGTGATGTCCCTGCTAACTACCACATCAAGAGCAAGCCCCTAAATCTGCACTCTGTGGTGAGAGGCCTGGGTGCACAGGTTGATAGCAGCCTTACCTTTGATCAACATGTCTCCAAAGTGGTAAGAAGAGCATTCTGTATTGCTCATCTCATAAGTAAGGGCATTGCCTCCAGAAAAAGTTATAATCTCCCTGTAATCTTCCCTCATAATGTCAATAATTAAGTACAACACCCTTTTGGTATTTACCTTTCCAAGCACCTGCAGCAATTGGAGAGACCACAAAAGCTCCTCACAAGGTAAATTCAAGGTCTTCAGCATCTGTCCTATGTGGATCATCTGAAATCACTGTCACTTTATTCTGTTTCATACAGACTACTCAGAAGCAATCTCTGACCCTGCTTTGCTGGAAATGCTGCATATCCGCAATTCAAATGGTACATGGGTTACTCACTCTAAAGACCTTAACCTGGTATATGACATTAATAGAACCTGCTGGAGGGACAGATTTGTCTATCAGAGATTACCATACCTTTGGAACAGACTCCCACTTCATGTCAAACAGAGCACCTCATTGGTCCTCTTGAAACTCAGTCTGGACGACTGGATGGGTAACTGTAAATTCACCCTGGGAATTCCACCTGTGTCCCTCTTGGACAGGGGCAATAGGTGCTGATCATGGAAATACGGGCAGAACTTGGCTTGGCTTGTAAGGGCCCTAGAGCCATTAGCCTAGTAACTTCCTATCATCCTATCTTTACTAAAACATTACTTTTAAAACTGTTCCTCTTTTCTCTTTTATATTATTACTCTGTTTAATCTTTTATAAATTATGCATTCATAACTCTCTTTCACAGACAACACCTAACTGAGTATATTTAACTTTTCTATGTTGCTTTTAATTTTTAAGCTATTCAGAAATCAAATGCCACATGTCCTATATGCAAATACATTTCCATTTTCCTGCATCATGTTCTCTTTTTGTGATGGTCCTTTTCTAGTTCTCTGTAATTTGTATTTAATTTTCTATTTTATTATAGGTTCATAGGTTGATACTAGGCTATCTGCCCTAGGGCATTTATGAGCCTAGCCAGAGTATGTTTGGCTTTTGCCACCATTTTAGATTAGTTGACTGTGCCTCTGTTATAGTAGGTCACAGAAGGTAGCCCTTTTAAGGTTTGTTTACTGTACCTCTGTCAAGCAGCGACACAGAAGAGATCCCAGGGGTAAACATACGATCTCCCATCCATTCGTCAAGATTTCTCTTGAAGAGGGTCAGTGAGGGGCTCTGCCTGACATGGATTGGGATTTTGTTCCAAAGTGAGGGGAGCCTCTGGGATATGAATCTGTCCCTCCAGCATGTCCTATTTATTTCTGTGCTGAGGTTCAGGTCCCTGGAGCGTGTAGCTCTAAGGGATTTAGATTTCCTGATGTGAAGCATGTCCATTAATTCTGGGTTTGACATGGCTTTATACGTCAGACACAGATCGCCTCTGAGTAGGCGGTACGCAACTGATTAGAGCTGGAGTTTCTTTAGCCGAATTGCATAGGGCATCTGTTTGAGCCCCTTGATCCTCTTGGTGAGATACTTTTGGGGTCTTTCCAGTTGCTGAAGGTGTCAGGTAAGGTACATCCCAAATGGGGCATTGTACTCAATTATGGGCCTGATAAGTGATGAGTAGAGGGGCAGAATGACCTCTCTTGACCTAGATGTGAACCCTTTCATGATAAAGTGGGCTATATAAAAGGTCTTTCTAACCACTTTGGCAAAGTGATTGTCAAAGGAGAGATTGCTATCTACTTGGGTCCCCAAGTCCCTAATTACTTCTTCCATACATAATGGATTACCACCTATGTGGTAATTTGTGGGCACTTTGTTTTTTTCCAAAGGGGATGACTATGCACTTTTTGGCGTTTAGCTTTAGGCCTTGGCTCTGGCACCAGTTATCTGTCTCTGTGAGACCCTTTTGGAGGATGCTTGTGTCAGTCAGAGAGTCGATTATAGCACCCAGTTTGCAGTCATCTGCGAACTTGGTCAGCCATAGTCCACTCTTGTTAGCTTGTACCTTGGAGAAATATATACCGAACAAGAGAGGTCCCAGGACTGAGCCTTGTGGGACACCACTTGTAACTGGTTTAGAGTCTGACATGGCACCTGCTATTCTGACCATGTGGGTTCTATCCCTGAGCCAGTTTGCAACCCATCTTGTGACATAGTGGTTGATATTTAAGCTGGTGAGCTTATTTATGATGCCCGAGTGGGGCATCAGTATTATGGATGTTTTATCCCTGGCTATCTGCTTAAAAGGCTCTATTACATCTTTGTCAGATCTTCCAATAAATGAATAAATGCACACAGTCACAAAGAACAGACGTCAGAAGAAGACATCAAACCAAATATTGTCAGACATCCATTTTCTGTAGTATCTTTGTCAGGTGGATAACTAGTAGTTTATTATATTCTAATTCTGAAGAATAATACAGACATTTGCTTTTTCTCTGACCTGGAAAGCCTTATGTTTTTAAAATTCTTTTTACCGCTTGATAAGAGAAATGACCCAAAGGATCTACCCCTATTATACAATGGCTGCTCATCACTATTCAGAAATGACCACATTGATTAGACAGCCTTACCATAGTGCCTTTTAGAAATCGAGCATATACAAGTAGAAAAAACTACAGCCAGTGAAGTACCATCGAGCAACCAGACTTTCTACTTTCAGATATGTTTGGGGACAGCAAAACACAAGAAAAGTCAGATATGTTCTGTAAAACTAGAGAAACAGAAACATACATAATGTTCCTTGTATGTCTCTGCTTTCCGTCATAAAATCCTGACATTTTAAGCATTTAAAAAACCAGCAATGGAGATTTTAAATTCTGCTTTTTATGTTGCTTCTCCTGTACTGCATTGATGGACTGTGCAGGCGTGGGAATGCAAGTTGCCACACAAGGACAGTACAGCAGCAAACAAGAATGCAGAAGTAGAAGACAAACGAGATGTTATACAAATACATTATTGAAGAAAAGTGAGCAATTTCTGTCTTAAATAATGTCTTTGAATAGAAGCAATAATCCACCCCTGTTTGTGGGTATATCAGGATTTACTCACTGTTGCCTTTATTTAATCACTCTAACTTTTTCCTCATGAATAAACCACACCAACTGTGGGTAATCCTGATGTCCCCATGTAGAGTTATGGATTAATGCTTAATTATTTCATTGAATACAGGAGCCCTTTTCCCCAAGAGGGAATTAGCCCCTTTGGATTTGCTATGGCTTTGGTGCCTGATTGAATGACAAGAAGATTGATTGGAACTAAATGATGCTTTTCTGCAGGGGTCAGTAGTTTGTATGCAGAACTTAACTTTCCAGAAACAACCCATGCAATGCTGATAACAAGCCATGTCCTGCTCATTAATGCGTGGGTTAGCCTAAAGGAGTCCAGTCCCCTTCATCTTAATAATGCACTTACTCTTTCTCAGACAGTTTTCCATTCTGTCTGGAGGAAGAATGTTTTGGCTGTCTTAGTCACTCCCCTATCTTGAGTAAGGTGAACAAGCCACTGATTACCCAGTTATCACTCCCGTGTCCAGTTTTGTGACAATCACTCCCGTGACCAGTTCTCTAACAACCACTCCTGTGACCAGTTCTGTGACAATCACTCCCATGACCAATTCTATGACACTTTTATCTACTAACTGAAAAGAGTTTGCTGCTGGCCTAGGTGAATATCCTTCTCAATCCAGTAGGGAGGCTGCAGGTATCACTGCCTCAGAATCCAGCAATGGTAAGGATTTAAGATTTGCAAAAGAAAGACAATACTTGCAGAAAATATTGTACTGGTAAAAGTCCAGTAGCCCAACTGTGATTGCTTTGTTAAAACATTAACAGTTCCTTGGCACCCTTTTCACTAGTGGAGCAGTGGCTCTTAAAGATCAACAAATCAGATCTACCCTTCAAACTAAGTAAAGCATTACTGATATTATCTGAGCAAGCACATGTAACTAGGTAAAATGTAATCTGAAAAGGAGTAAATAGGCTCAGATCTGGTAGAAAGACTAGATCAACTTGAGCATAATCTTTCCATTTTCCTTTCTGGTTGAAAGACAGAAAGCTATTCTTAAATAATTCCTTATTTTTAAGTGTTCTTGTATGAGTTTTCATGTCTTCTTGATAGTACCCAAGTACTATCATGTATAACATTTTTTTTCCAGGGGGCTGAACACCACTCTGCCACACAGTGTAGTTCCTGTTCACACACTTCAGATTTCAAAATAAACTGCTACTGCTTTTCCTTTTCCCTGACTTACTCTGATTGTGGATGTAGTGTAAGTACAGAATGGAGGTCTGAGCACAGAGCTATAGCACTGAAGAAGTTTAGGGACATGCAATTGCTCTGCAAAAATGCTTTACAATTAACTGTTTTTATATTTAGTGGTATGACAGGTTAATGAGAATCTGTAGTTGGCTGGTCATTTAGTCAGGGCTTTCTTTGCTGCTCTGAAGTATGTAGAATTTTCTTACGATTACAATGTGCATCCTTGTACTTTGGCACTATTTTTGTCCAAATTGTCTCTTCCACTAGACTGCTGTGATCATGCCATATTGTATGAAGAGAGGTAATTTTATCTTCCCTGAAACATCCATTTTTATAATAAAATTGTCTCTGCATATAAGCAGTGATTTGCATTAGTCAGAGCATTAAATCATTATTGTATACAGATGGGTGTGAAGACCAATGTGATGTAATATGCTAATCTGTACCACTTCAAAATAGTCAGAGATATTTAGTTAATACTGTAGTCTGAGTGCTGCTATTAAAGTGTGTAAAGATGTCAGGTGTGAATGCTTTATGCCTCTGGTTGCTGTTTCTTCAGTGGGAGTCATTCATTCACTAATAATCACTTCCTAACAGCTACATAATTGTGCAACAATGCACACATTAGTGTAACATGCTTTAGATAAAATACCAAATAGATTGCATTTAAAAATGTACACTTCAATTCAGAAATAGAGTTTACAGAGAAAGTTATACATTTCCATCATATTCAACATTCCATAATTTATTGTCTTAAAAATGTACACTTAAGTCTATGTAATTGTTAGCAATGTTGGCCAGTTGGAAAACAGCTTTTGCTTTGTCTTAAAAAATAATTAGAATATCAATTGCAAAAATGACCTGGCAGAAGTTTAATATGAATAATAATCAGTGGACATTTTTACTCCTGTAAAATATTAAACTGAAAATACAGTGTGTACATTCATATACATTTTAATAGTTTGTTTAAACTGCAGTCCTAAATAAACAGGGCACCTCAAAGAATCCCTTATTTTTTGTGAAATAGCTTTAATAACTATTCAGGAAATGCAGAAATTGTTTTCAAAACATATACAGTGCCTGTGTCCATGTATAAACATTATAAACACTCTAAAATGAAGGAAATAATACTGGAGCACAGCTTCCACTTAGTGCCACTTAAGACCTTTTATAAAAGCACATTTCAGTGATATTAGTTAGTAATCCTTTGTTTTATATTTTTTCTCTTAAAATGTTGTTTGTTTTTACTTGTGTATGAAAATAATATAACAATAAAGATTTATTATGGAAAAAAAAAGCACATTTCAATGTATTCAGATGTACTTGTCAATTTTCCAAGATTTGCAAGAAATCCATATTTTAATATATTATCCCCTCAGTCACAAATACATGTCATTCTATCCCAGCTTAATGACAATAAAGCAAAACATTTTATGCCACATTATTTTTCTAATTTTGATAGACCTTTTTCCTAGGAAGAATTTAGCCTCACTGATATGCTATTTCATATGGCACCAGGCAATCAGACTAGATGATGATGATGATGATGATGATGATGATGATGCACATTTACATATTTGCGATGCACCCCTTACATCATGCATACCTGATTAGGACTGCATCTTGATTCTTGAAGCAGCCTATAAACATGATGCATGTCAGGACACTATTAAATGGCACAGACTGAAGCAAACTTGCTCTAACAGAAAGAATGAAGTAATATTGTTTACCAGGGTCTGACAGTCAACCTATACCTTATGATGCTCAGTAAGCACGTCTCTGTAAGTGAACTGAGCGTTAAACTACAGTTTGATTTTGTTATGGTGACAGCAAGAGCATGTTAAAAATTATTCAGAACTGGAGAGAGTTTGTAGCTGAATTTTAATTTGTCCCTGCAGGTACATAGTAGGTGATTTTATTAAAATTCTTGTAGAGTGGCAGGCTGGTCAGATGACTATACAGTTATTGTGGCAGGCCATTGTTTTTCATATGAGATTTAAAAATATTTTTAGTGAGAATTATATGAATTATTAGTATTTCAGAAATGTAAACCTAGAATAAAGTTTTAAGGAGTCGTATTTGCTATCCCTGATAAACTTCTAACAATTATTTACTCTAATTATCTTTTGATTGCCTTGGGTAGTATTTTAACTACTTCAGTAAACTTTAAATGTAAAGAACAAGTTTTCAGAAAAATGGAAAAAGTCCTCAGTTCATTTATTTCTGCAGTCAGTACAGTACAAAACCTCTTGGGATAGATGAATTGACTTTTTACACAAATCCCCTGCTGCTTCAGCATGATAATGCTGTCTGAAATAGTAGCGATTCTATAAAACCAGATCTGTGTCATAGAAGGACAGCAGGCCAGGTGAATGTGAGCACATCTGTAGCTCTGCAGGCAAAAGTAAATAATATACTGGAGCGAGCAAAACATTTACTATTTGCTTGTAAGAAAGAAATGGATGATTTCCCACTAATTTAAAACCTCATTGTATTCACTTCAATAAACTGACAGCTTACTATCAATTTTTAGTTAGTTAATTTAGACTATTCGTATTGCAGAGTTATTTCTACTTTGGTTGGAAACAAGTTGAGAGTCTTGCTTATACAGTGCAGAAAGTAGTTGTTGGCTATGGCTAATTTGATATTTCCACTACAGGGCATTTCAAAGGCAACAGCACCCATGGGTGGCCTAAATCTTAAAGGATACTTGCCTCATCCCATTATGTATGTGATATTTTCTTGAAGAATGGTGCTGCTGTTAGTTTTCGATTTATTGCCCCACTATTTGTGACCTATGGCCCACCTAAAAATACTTTGTTTTCAGAGATTTCCTGACCAAAGAGCTGATAATTCTTCCCCCCCGCCAAAGCATGCATGCACATAGTCATGAATGATGCTCCACAGACACACACACACACACACACACACACACACACACACACACACACACACACATACACACACACACACACACAAACGCACACGCACACACGCACACATGCAAACACATTCACTCCTGCCCTTGCTGCTGAAGCATACTTGCAGAGAATATATTACTGATCTTATTAAATGAAAAGCTTTATTTATTGTGAAGGTACCTTTCTGCTTTTTTTGCAACAACCCATTTTTACAATGATTTGCTTGTTTTGTATATGTTGTCAATTAATTGTCTCCCTCCTATTATATCACACTAGTGTATGACCAGTGAAAATAAACATTTGCATAAACAAATGTTTAAGTTTTCTCCTCTTATGGTCATTGTCAAACCCTCTGGGGATTTTTCTTTAAGAGCATGTATTAGCTTCTGCAGATTCATTGTATATGGCTTCTTGCACATTATATAACTAAACATGGTATGTAACAAACTATACCTATGCATATAAGAAGCAATTCATTAAAGCACATTGACATACTTCTGTCTTACTTTGGAGACATACCACTGAAACAAGTGAAAACCTATTACTTAAGCATTCTTAAAGCACAACCAAATGCCTGCATTATGAAAGGCTGAAATGTTAAACATATACTCCACACTAAATTATGCATTGATACACCTAGCAGCATAACAGAATGCAATTTTAAAAGCCCTAGCGTCTAGCATTTAATTCTTTCTCAGCTGATTATCTATATATTTACAACGCACTTCATTTTACTGAGTAATTATCTGTGTGTAGTCACTGAGCAATGCAATGAGTGATGTTAATGTGCTGTACAGACACATGGATTATCAGTTCCTTCAGTAGGGTAGCTGATATAACTAAAAAGTATTTAAACAACTTTGGTTCAAGTCCCAGCTGAGATGAAGTACTTTTGCATACAGCATTCATTTGTATAGCCACTGGACTGTACGCTGAGATGTGCTCATGTGCTGAAAGGGTATGCAGTTCTCCAGTTATGCAGCTGCTATTGTAATGTATCTAGATTCCAAAATAATAGGATTTGACTCTTAGCTAAAATATATTTTTCCTAATATATATATAATTCTTAAACACCCCAGAATTTATGGTGGTATTGTGTTAAATGTTTCTGCGTTACTCATGTCAGTGCAAATATTAGGTCTCCAAAACTGTACATATAATTAATGTATTTATCTATTTACCTGTCTATCCAATGTTTACAGAGGAGAGGGAGTTGAAGTGGGATAATAACTTCTTGTTTCCTCATCTTACATGTTTTAATATTACTTCTTCTTCTTTTCTTGATGCATTTTCATACTGATATTGCAGATTTAGATCAAACAATATAGATGCTTTTAGATTATGTTGAACTACAGTTGTTAATATAAATTTTTGTTAGTCACTCTCTCAGGTACTTGCATTTCTGATTCATTATTGCATTGACTTTCTTGTCTCACATTTTAGATAATTCATCCAATCCTAACAAATAACTTTTCCTTTTTTTATGTCTACTTTATTGAAAAAAATGAATGTTTTCCAGCAGGGTATTACTGTTCTGGTAAAGCCCATTAAACAAGTTTGCCACTTTATGGCAGCATATTAAGCTACTCTGAAGCATGGGGGAAAACAAACAAAGGGAAACTCACTCACAATAACCATGATAACATTTTTTCACCTCACTTATCCACCACTAAGCCTGGTTTAAAAGCAGTTTAGTGAAGTGGAAAATAAAGAAAAAAATGCAATTGTGAGAGATTGCTTCTTTGCTCAAAAAATCTAATCCAAAGAGGGTTTCATCAACACACATTATTTGAACAATAGGTATTTGTCTAGCTTTATTGTAACCATCCATAACTTTCCAAAATAGCAAATCAGGCACATTCTGCAAAATCATCTGAAGGGAAGGGGCTGCAGTGTTTTGCACTGTATGACTTTTTTTTTATTAATTTGATCAAAATTTCAGCTGAGATGTATTCGAGTTAAAAAAGTAATTGCAAATGCTGAACACATTTGAGTGTATTTATCTTTTTGTGTTTCTATGTATATAACTGTGTATGTTTACATGTGTATACATTGGTGAGTCTGCCTTTGTCAATCTCTACATATGTATATTTGTGGTGCTTTCCATGTGTCTGTATCTTGGCATTAAATACTTTTCAAATTTTTTAACAATACAATCATCAGTAAACAAGTATTATAAAACTTTATATACACTATGTACAACTGACCTGAACAAAGTAGGGAAAAAAACTAATGAAATATATGAAATTAGTAACAAAAATTTATAATATTCAATTAATTAAGTATAAAGTTACATATTAATGATTTAGGGTTCATTTTTAATGTCTCAATAAGAGTTAAAATTTTTTCCCAAAGATTGTTTGCCCATATTTAGGTGAAATTCTCGATTCCTTCACCTTGATTTTTATCTGTGAATATAGCTTGGAGAAAAATAGTAATTTTTTTCCCAGAATTTTTTTATATTGATACAATCAAAATATATGAGAACAGTCAGCTTTGCAGTTTAAAGAACATATCCAACAAATGGATTTATCAAGTGAATTGAATTTGGCTAGTTTATCAGATATAATAAATGCCCTGTGAAAATATTTCCATGTAAATATTTTCCATACTTGTAAATTAAATGTTAAGTTAACAGAACATAAAAAAATTGTTTTACTCTCAATTGATAGATTCGTGTGACATCACTTTGCTATGAAATTCCAATATCTTGCATTAGGGTTAGTTTTATATGTTATCAATATTTTGTATAATTTTGAAATAAGATTCGTCCAATTATAATTGTCATAAATAACTTTAGATATTAGACTTATCAAATTTGGACTAGTTTTATAAGGAGAATTAATAATTTTACTATTAAGATCCTTAACATATGATAATATGCTTTGTAGTATCAACCAATCTGCTGATGGAATGTCATATTTATTCTGAAATTGTTGAATGTCTAATAATATTTGATTCTCTATACAATGTTGCCAACAAGTGAAGTTTTTCACCTCCCATCTAGTTAAAATAACATCATGAATTTTATTGAAGAAATTATTTGTAGAGCTAAAGGGTATTATCACGTCTAGCCAAATCTTAATATCTGTGTTAGTATATATAAATGTTCTGAATAAATTGTAATATGGAGAGGATATGGATACAGTGGATATACTGATAGCTACCATGGATGTACAAACTTTATTTACTTCCATACCGAATGAGTATGGCATGGAAGCATAAGAGCACTTTTAAGTATGCATAGTATGTTTGACAGTAATAAGGTTATTTTGATATGTACTTTGCTTGAGCTGATTCTTTTGAACAATGTACTGATGTATAAAGAACAAGTTTATTTGCAGTGATGGGGTGTCACCATGGGCACCCCTTGCGCTAATTCCTATGAAAATTTGGTGGTGCACTTTTGGGAGACACAATGTTGGTTTTCTAGTGATTTTTGTACCCATATAACATCTTATAGACATTTCATGGATGATATTTTTATGCTATGGGATGGGGGATACCCCTCCTTAATGAATTTATTACATATTTGGGAAATGCAACAGATTTTTTGAAGTTTGTAGTTATGTATTCATTTGATCCCTGGATTTTTTGGATATCAAACTGTATAAGGATAACCTGGGGAAAATAGCTACAGGCTTGTTCCATAAGGAATGTTGGTGTAATAGCTTGTTGGATCATAGCAGCATGCATCCTAACACATTTTCCCTAACATTATGAAGGGTCAATTGAATAGGGTGAACAGGCTTTGTGGATATAGATCTGTTCTGCAGCAGGAAGTAAATACTTTGGAATAGTTATTTTCAGATAGATGTTACAGAGGGTCTGATTTTTCTAAGTTAGGGGATAAGATTATCAATGAGAGGGTGAGTTCCCATGACAGTGATAACTTACCACATAGAGGTACTACACGAAGTGAAAGAAAATATGGAACTCATTTAGTAACTAGATATACTACAGAGGGTACATGAAATTATTAATAGAAATTGGCATTTTCTTATGGCGGATAGGGATACTATGAAATTAGTTGGAGAACAGCCTAAGTTTATATATAAGAACAATCAGAATGTGAAACAGATATTATGTAGTAATAGAACTTGCACTTTAACTCACGAGGGAGAACTTGGTACTTTCCCCTTTAAGAAGTGTAAGATGTGTGTATGACACAAGTTCAAAAGTTTAAGCATCCAACTCTATGTTATGAATTTGAACCGAGATTTCGTGCCACCTGCAATACTACTAACCTCATTTACCTGGCTACATGCAATGGGTGCAGCTGTTTTTATGTTGGCAAAACCACAAAATGTCTTAGGGAAAGAGTGTACCACCATATATATGATATTAAGCATAGGACTTTATGCAATGCTGTAGCCAAGCACATAGTAGAATTTTCACTTCATACATTTAGTTTTACGGTTTTACAAACTGTTTCAATGAATACGAGAGGTGGTGATAATAATAATTTTATTGAACGCATGGAATTAAAATGGATTTTTAAGTTACAAGCACACATCTATCCTAGTTTGAACAGTAGCATTTGTATAAACCAGAGTTGGATGCACGGCACTTTAAGTAAATGGTTTTAGCCTTTTATATGGAGGGTAATTAATGTCAGTTGTTCAATTATTTAATTGTTTAATTATTTAATTGATACTTGGACTGTGATTTTGCTGCTATAAAATGTTTTGTATTGGGGCATTGTTTTAAAGATCAGTAGAAGCGTAGAGTGTCTACGTGAAAGTGCTTGTCTTATGCAATAAACTGGATTTTTATTGCACTGGAAGCTGTGGTGGTTTTTTTAAGTCTTTGTTCAAAATCTAAAAAAACAAAAATAACTCTCTTTGACCCCTCCACCTAAATACAGTCTTTAGAGTTGTAACTGTCAACCACACACAACGTAAACAAGTAACAGTACAAATAATGTAATCATAGAACATTAAATATTACTTGTGAAATCCACATTATGCAGAAAACTAACTTTCACATGTTTTGCAGAAGTAAGCCATTTTTGACAGAATCTGATATGCAAAAAACTGTGAAAATAATTCTTCTTCCCAGTTTGTTACATGCCACACTTGGTCTTGCAAACAGTCAAACAAATTTTTGTAAATCTTCCAAACCAAACTCACCACTTTATTGTCCAAAATGAATTATATCTGTTCCAGTTCCAAAAACATCTCCACAGTAATATATATATCTTATGGAACACCCTGCACATAAAATCTAAAATATATACCAAGCCATTCTTAACAAAAAAAAAAAAATAATCACTTTAACATTCAGTTGGAATTGATTCTATTCCAAAATACTATATCTATCTTGACCCTACTCAGTCTGGATTTCTCAAAGGGAGATCATCTCTGTTAAACATGGTGGACTTCTTCAAGACAGTCACCAAGGCCATTGACAAGGGTAAATCTGTGCTTACAGCCTACCTATAATTAGCCAAGGCTTTTGACAATAACCCCCATTCAGGCATTATTGACAAACTCACCCAGCTAGGTATCAACCTATTACCTCAGCAAGAGCCTGCCTAGGTATCCTGCAGAATCTTACACCAGCAGAAAGAGAAAAGGGAGATTTTGACTGGATTAAGTACCTTTGTTTTGCTTTTTATTGCTTATTTTTGCTAGTCGCATTATTTCATTCATTTTTTATTCACTTTGCTACTTAGTTGAACATTTTTTTTAATTCTTATACTGTTTGCACTTTGATAGTTTTTAATTGTTTTTTCAACTGGTTAACTGTAAAGGGCTACACAATTAAGTGTGATAGCCTTTTTTCTGCTTTAAAAGTGTTTTTTATTCCTGTAGCTGCTTAACTTTTGAAAAAAAAAACAAAAAACAAAAACAAAAAAATCCTATCTCTCTACTCATTTCCCACCTTTCTAGAAGTAGAAGAGTCTTTTTTTCATATTTTGCTGAATTCTGGGCTGTTTGTAAGTTTCTGTGTTGCCCAGACCTTTTTAAGATAGAGGGAAGCTTCTCTGTTCATCAGTGAGAGTGGTGAGCTTTGAAACAGCCTATCTGTCACTAGAGGAGTGGCTTCAGCTTAGAATCTGTAGTTTTATTGGCCATTTTGGGGTATTTCTATCTCTTTCATCTTTGTTTAAAAAACCTGTGTTTGCATGATTTTGCTTATCGTGCAGCAGTGTTTAACTACGGTTAAACTATTCCCAGTGCCAGAACATCTTCTTTTCAGATTTTCCTGTAGAACTAACCAGTTTCTAGTTTTAGCACTCAAAACTGTTTCTATTTCTTTAGAACTAGCCAGTTTTCCAGATCTAGCACTGAAAACTGTTTCTGTTCCCTTAGAACTAGCCAGTTTTCTAGTTTTATCATTGAAAACTGATTCTGTTCCCTTAGAAATAGCCAGTTTTCTAGTTTTAGCACTCAAAACTGTTTCCTTGTGATCAGCACTTGTCCAGAACTTGTTGCAAGCACTTAATAATCTACAAATTACTGCAGCACTCAACTTTCCTCACTTATTAAGAGGAAATCAGTTCCTAGTACTTAAATTAAATAGCACTAACCAGGCATTTTAAAAGGGTCAGCTCCTGGTGTTTTCTCCTGTCCACCTGATGAATCTGGGCATCTTGGGGCAATGTAGCAAATGCCTCATGTACAACGACAACCCTCTCCTCCTACCAACCAACACTACAACCTGTGAGAGATGCACTTATATAGCCAACTAGAAGCCAAGCTCTCTCCAGCCAAGACAGGAATAGACAGACAAGAGAAGAAGGTTAACACCACACTGTGCTCAACACATTGTCCATCAAAACCTGCACCACCCAAACCCACACATAGTAACACAAAACACACACCTACATTCATGGAGGCCCTGAATAAAAATCTGCCCATACAACAGAGACCTCCAAAGCTGTAACACAAGCAACCACCACCCCCCAACACTACCCGAATGAGATATAGCTCACAAAATCAGTGTGCCGCTCAACCTCAACCCATAAGGCAAAACAATATACCCAACACACTAGTCATTGGCGACTCAGGCTCACTGATGTCTGTCTCACCAGGCTAAACAAGGAGAAAGTTATTGTTAGCTGCATATCAGGTGCCAGGATCTGCCATATAACACACGCACTCAGGTCACTTCACAACAACTACAAATATGACTCTGTCATTGTCCATGTTGGCGTGAATGACCTGAGACGTACCTCTCTGGACTACATGAAAAGAGACATGGAGGAGCTCTCTGACCATGTGGCCCAGGCAGGAGTGACACTAGCCCTGAGTAGCATCCTGCCATTGCCTAAAATGATACCACAATACAAGGACAAAATGATTGACTTAAACAATAGGCTAAGCTTATGGTGTCATTCCAAAGGGATCCAGTATCTGTCTGCCTGGGATGACATGATCAACAGGACATGATACTTTGCCAGAGATGGCCTACCCCTGTCGTTGCTGGGATTCCAGATACTGGCTAAGGCTCTTGCCACCCCTATAGTGCCTTTTTTAGGTAAAGCTCAAATGTTAAATGCACCATCATAGCAGATATAAACAAGTGACGTCTAAGGGTATTGCTACACAATGCTAGAAGTCTAAACCTCAAAATGCACTAACTCAAGGCTCTCCTTAAGATGGAGATCATTGACATATGTGCAGTGACAGAGACCTGGTTTAAGGGTCCAAGAGCACCACTGCATTACCAGGCTACAATTTATGCCACACCTTTTGGCCACCTAACCTGGACTGAAATGCTAAAGGATGAGGCATGTCCATATTCATAAAGGATAACCACACCTCCAGGCTAGTTGTTCAACATAATGCGTATGAAATCATCCAAGGACAATTACACTGGGTAAGACTGCCATTCATGTTGTAGCATGTTACAGATCCCCCACCATCCCCCAGGACGCCCACTCCATGTTTCTTGATATACTGGATAATATTAAGGTACAGCCCACTACCCTAATTTTGGGAGATTTCAACTATCCCTCCATCAACTGGGAAAACTACTTATGTACAACTCATTTGCCCAAGGTTTTCTGGAATTCATCAATTCCAATGCCCTGGATCAGCTTGTCCATACCCCTACCAGGGGTAGCAACATCCTGTAACTGGCCATTACCACTATGAGTAATAGATGCTTCATGCCAGAGGTCAACTCCTCACTGCTCATGTCCAACCACAAGCTAATCACCCTAGACATCCATATCCCACCCCCCATAAAAAACTGCTCCAAAGCGAACTTCATGCTTCTTAAGTCAGAAATGTCTACCTTCACTACACCCACACTGATGGAAAATAGAGGCATAACTGCTGAATCATATATGAATGCACTATATAAGCACATATATGAGTACATGGACCGTGCCATCCCCGACAGAACCAAGATGCTATCCTGCAAAAAACGGAAGCCAATCTGGTGGTCCCCTGCCATAAATAAACTCTAAAACAGAAGGAAGAAACTGTTGCAAAAAGAGTAAAATCCCATGATAGCAGGAACTCCCAGGTTAGCCTCAACTAGAAGCCGAGATCCCTCAACATCCTCCAAAGCTAGTTACAAAAATAAAATCACCATGGATTCTAAAGACAACCACAAAAATTTCTACAGCTATGTCAAGAATCTCAATGGCAACACTCAGATCTGTTCTGAAATAGAGCACAATGGCACTACATTTACCGAACCAACTGATATTGCCAACATCTTGTCAGACAGGTTCAGTGCTAACTTCACCCCCCCCTCAACCCCCAAAGACCCCATTCCCATTCTGGGAGATTGCAAAACCCCTGTAATCACAGCCCCACAGGTAAAGACCGCACTCTCCAAAGCCAAGAACACAACATCCATTGAACCGGACAACATCCCAGGCTGCATTTTGGATGAACTACAGAACGAACTAGCATCCCACCTAAGTACCATGTTCATCCATAGCCTCTCTTCAGGTTTTGTGCTTATGGAATGGCACACAGTGACAGTTATCCCACTCCACAAAGGGGGTGCCACCACTGACCCCAGGAATTACCACCCCATTAGCCTGATGAGCCTGGTCTGCAAGGCCATGGAACACATCATCCTGGAGCTTATAAACAAAGACATATGTAACCTCCAAATTCTAGACCCCACTCACTTTGGATTTGTAAAAGGTAGCTCATACCTCCTAAATCTGATTGACTTCTTCGAAGCAGTCACCAGAGCTGTAGATGAGGGTAAGGTGGTGCACACAGCCTATCTTGACCTCATCAAGGCCTTCAACACCATCCCCCACTCTGGTATTATAGATAAATTCACTGGACTAGGCATAAGTCCCTATGTCACGAGATGGGTGGCCAACTGGCTCACTGACAAAATCCACACAGTGACTTCAGACCAGTGACAAGCAGAGTACCACAGGGTTTGGTCTTGGGTCCTCTCTTTTTCGGTGTCTACATGTCTGAAGTCCAGGCTAATACGGCTGGTCTCTGGCTAATGAAATTCACAGACAACTGCAAACTAGGAGCCATATTTGATTCACCTAAGGACGTGGACATTATACAAAGAGGCCTCGCTAAGACTGATGCTTGTTGTCAAAGTCATGGGCTAAAGCTCAATGCCAAAAAATGCATTGTCATCCCCTTTGGAAAAAACACTACCCATGATGAACTACCACATAGGCGGTAGCCTACTAAACACCGAAAGTGTGATAAGAGACCTTGGGGCACAAGTGGACAGTAGTCTCTCCTTTCATAATCAAGTTGCCACAGTAGTCAGGAAATCCTTCTATGTGGCATACCTCATCATAAAGGGGTTCTCCTCCAGGAAAAAAAGAGGTCATTGTTCCTCTCTATTCATCCCTCATCAGATCCATTATAGAGTATAACACCCCATTTGGCATGTACCTCGCAAGACATATGCAACAACTAGAAAGGCCACAGAAATACCTCACTAGGAGGATTATCGGCTTCAAACAGATGCCATATGCTGACCATCTCAAAAAACTCCAGATCTACTCCGTAGCATATCGCCTACTCTGAGGTGACCTCTGCCTAACATACAAAGCCATGGCTAACCCAGATTTGATGGACATGCTACACTTAAAGAAATCCCAATCTCTCTGAGCCACATGTTCCAAGAACCTAAACCTTATCATCAGAATAAACACAACATGCTGGAGGGATAGATTCCTGTCCCAGAGACTTCCCATGCTCTGGAACAGGCTAACATTTCATGTCAAGCAGAGCTCCTCATTAGCTCTCTTTAAGGGAAATCTTTACAACTGGGTGGGAAACAGGAAATTCACACCGGGGATCACTGCTGTGGCTCTTCTTGACAGGGGCACAAGAAAATAATTTTCTTGGGTGGTGAAAGCCAGCGAACCTCATTTGGCTAGGCTTATATAGGCCCTAGGGCCGATACCGTAGTACATACCTATGAATCTATGAACCATTATCTTTAGATAGGTTGCTAACTGGCTCACTGATAGAACCCATAAAGTCAAAATAGGGGAATCCAGCTCCAACAGCAGACCTGTAACCAGTGGTGTTCCACAGAGATCAGTCCTCGGACCTCTACTGTTTGGAATCTGTTTCTCTGAAGTAGAAGAAAAAGCTAAAGGTCTGTGGCTGACAAAGTTTGCTGATGACTTCAAACTGGAAGCAGTCATATAATTTCCAAATGATGTCAACATCCTATAAGAGGATCTTAGACAAACAAATGATTGGTACCAAAGTCATGGCCTTAAACTCAAAGCAAAAACAATGTATTACCATCCCTTTCTGTAAGAGTGATGTCCCTGCTAACTACCACATCAAGAACAAGCCCCTAAATCTGCACTCTGTGGTGAGAGGCCTGGGTGCACAGGTGGATAGCAGCCTTACCTTTGATCAACATGTCTCCAAAGTGGTAAGAAGAGCATTCTGTATTGCTCATCTCATAAGTAAGGGCATTGCCTCCAGAAAAAGTTATAATCTCCCTGTAATCTTCCCTCATAATGTCAGTAATTAAGCACAATACCCCTTTTGGTATTTACCTTTCCAAGCACCTGCAGCAATTGGAGAGACCACAAAGGCTCCTCACAAGGAACATTCAAGGTCTTCAGCATCTGTCCTATGTGGATCATCTGAAATCACTGTCACTTTATTCTGTTTCATACAGACTACTCAGAAGCAATCTCTGACCCTGCTTTGCTGGACATGCTGCATATCCGCAATTCAAATGGTACATGGGTTACTCACTCTAAAGACCTTAACCTGGTATATGACATTAATAGAACCTGCTGGAGGGACAGATTTGTCTCTTAGAGGTTACCATACCTTTGGAACAGACTCCCACTTCAAGTCAAACACAACACCTCATTGGTCCTCTTGAAACTCAGTCTGGACAACTGGATGGGTAACTGTAAATTCACCATGGGGATTCTACCTGTGTTCCTCTTGGACAGGGGCAATAGGTGCTGATCATGGAAATACGGGCAGAACTTGGCTTGGCTTGTAAGGGCCCTAGGGCCATTAGCCGAGTAACTTCATATCATCCTATCTTTACTAAAACATTACTTTTAAAACTGTTCCTCTTTTCTCTTTTATATTATTACTCTGTTTAATCTTTTATAAATTATGCATTCATAACTCTCTTTCACAGACAACACCTGACTGAGTATATTTAACTTTTCTATGTTGCTTTTAATTTTTAAGCTATTCAGAAATCAAATGCCACATGTCCTATATGCGTATACATTTCCATTTTCCTGCATCATGTTCTCTTTTTGTGATGGTCTTTTTCTAGTTCTCTGTAATTTGTATTTAATTTTCTATTTTATTATAGGTTCATAGGTTGATACTAGGCTATCTGCCCTAGGGCATTTATGAGCCTAGCCAGAGTATGTTTGGCTTTCGCCACCATTTTAGATTAGTTGACTGTGCCTCTGTTATAGTAGGTCACAGAAGGTAGCCCTTTTAAGGTTTGTTTACTGTACCTCTGTCAAGCAGTGACACAGAAGAGATCCCAGGGCTAAACTTACGATCTCCCATCCATTCGTTAAGATTTCTCTTGAAGAGGGTCAGTGAGGGGCTCTGCCTGACATGGATTGGTATTTTGTTCCAGAGTGAGGGGAGACTCTGGGATATAAATCTGTCCCTCTAGCATGTCCTATTTATTTCTGTGCTGAGGTTCAGGTCCCTGGAGCATGTAGCTCTAAGGGATTTAGATTTCCTGAGGTGAAGCATGTCCATTAATTCTGGGTTGGACATGGCTTTATACGTCAGACACAGATCGCCTCTGAGTAGGCGGTACGCAACTGATTAGAGCTGGAGTTTCTTTAGCCGAACTGCATAGGGCATCTGTTTGAGCCCCTTGATCCTCTTGGTGAGATACTTTTGGGGTCTTTCCAGTTGCTGAAGGTGTTGGGTAAGGTACATCCCAAATGAGGCATTGTACTCAGTTATGGGTCTGATAAGTGATGAGTAGAGGGGCACAATGACCTCTCTTGATCTAGATGTGAACCCTTTACTGATAAGGTGGGCTATATAGAAGGTCTTTCTAACCACTTTGGCAAAGTGATTGTCAAAGGAGAGATTGCTATCTACTTGGGTCCCCAAGTCCCTAATTACATCTTCCGTACTTAATGGATTACCACCTATGTGGTAATTTGTGGGCACTTTGTTTTTTCCAAATCGGATTACTATGCCCTTTTTGGCATTTAGCTTTAGGCCATGGCTCTGGCACCAGTTATCCGTCTCTGTGAGACTCTTTTGGAGGATGCTTGTGTCAGTCAGAGAGTCGATTATAGCACCCAGTTTGCAGTCATCTGCGAACTTGGTCAGCCATAGTCCACTCTTGTTAGCCTGTACCTCGGAGAAATATATACCGAACAAGAGAGGTCCCAGGACTGAGCCTTGTGGGACACCACTTGTAACTGGTTTAGAGTCTGACATGGCACCTGCTATTCTGACCATGTGGGTTCTATCCCTGAGCCAGTTTGCAACCCATCTTGTGACATAGGGGCTGACATTTAAGCTGGTGAGCTTATTTATGATGCCCGAGTGGGGCATCAGTATTATGGATGTTTTCTCCCTGGCTATCTGCTTAAAAGGCTCTATTACGTCTTTGTCAGATCTTCCCATAAATGAATAAATGCACACAGTCACAAAGAACAGACGTCAGAAGAAGACATCAAACCAAATATTGTCAGACATCCATTTTCTGTAGTATCTTTGTCAGGTGGATAACTAGTAGTTTATTATATTCTAATTTTGAAGAATAATACAGACATTTGCTTTTTCTCTGACCTGGAAAGCCTTATGTTTTTAAAATTATTTTTACCACTTGATATGAGAAATGACCCAAAGGATCTACCCCCTATTAAAAAATGGCTGATCATCACTATTCAGAAATGACCACACTGATTGGGCAGCCTAACCATAGTGCCTTTTAGAAATCGAGCATATACAAGTAGAAAAAACTACAGCCATTGAAGTACCATCAAGTAACCAGACTTTCTACTTTCAGATATGTTTGGGGACAGCAAAACACAAGAAAATTCAGATATGTTCTGTAAAACTAGAGAAACAGAAACATACATAATTTTCCTTGTATGTCTCTGCTTTCCATCATAAAATCCTGACATTTTAAACATTTAAAAAACCAGCAATGGAGATTTTAAATTCTGCTTTTTCTGTTGCTTCTCCTGTACTGCCTTGATGGACTGTGCAGGCGTGGGAATGCAAGTTGCCACACAAGGACAGTACAGCAGCAAACAAGAATGCAGAAGTAGAAGACAAACGAGATGTTATACAAATACATTATTGAAGAAAAGTGAGCAATTTCTGTCCTAAATAATGTCTTTGAATAGAAGCAGTAATTCAGTCCTGTTTGTGGGTATATCAGGATTTACTCACTGTTGCCTTTATTTAAACACTCTAACTTTTTCCTCATGAATAAACCACACCAACTGTGGGTAATCCTGATGTCCCCATGTAGAGTTATGGATTAATGCTTAATTATTTCATTGAATACAGGAGCCCTTTTCCCCAAGAGGGAATTAGCCCCTTTGGATTTGCTATGGCTTTGGTGCCTGATTGAATGACAAGAAGACTTACTGGAACTAAATGATGCTTTTCTGCAGGGGTCAGTAGTTTGTATGCAGAACTAAACTTTCCAGAAACAACCCATGCAATGCTGATAACAAGCCATGTCCTGCTCATTAAAGCATGGGTTAGCCTAAAGGAGTCCAGTCCCCTTCATCTTAATAATGCATTTACTCTTTCTCAGATGGTCTTCCATTATGTCTGGAGGAAGAATGTTTGGACTGTCTTACTCCCTCCCCTATCTTGAGGAAGGTGAACAAGCCACTGATTACCCAGTTATCACTCCCGTGACCAGTTCTGTGACAATCACTCCCGTGACCAGTTTTGTGACAATCACTCCCATGACCAGTTCTGTGACAATCACTCCCTTGACCAATTCTGTGACACTTTTATCTACTAACTGAAAAGAGTTTGCTGCTCTGAAGTATGTAGAATTATCTTACGATTACAATGTGCATCCTTGTACCTTGGCACTATTTTTGTCCAAATTGTCTCTTCCACTAGGCTGCTCTGATCATGCCATATTGTATGAAGAGAGGTAATTTTATCTTCCCTGAAACATCCATTTTTATAATAAAATTGTCTCTACATATAAGCAGTGATTTGCATTAGTCAGAGCATTAAATCATTATTGTATACAGATGGGTGTGAAGACCAATGTGATGTAATATGCTAATCTGTGCCACTTCAAAATAGCCAGAGATATTTAGTTAATATTGTAGTCTGAGTGCTGCTATTAAAGTGTGTAAAGATGTCAGGCGTGAATACTTTATGCCTCTGGTTGCTGTTTCTTCAGTGGGAGTCATTCATTCACTAATAATCACAGCTACATAATTGTGCAACAATGCACACATTAGTGTAACATGCTTTAGATAAAATACCATCTAGATTACATTTAAAAATGTACACTTCAATTCAGAAATAGAGTTTACACAGAAAATTATACATTTCCATCATAGTCAACATTACCTAATTTATTGTCTTAAAAATTTATACTTAAGTCAATGTGATTGTTAACAATTCTGGCCAGTTGGAAAACAGCTTTTGCTTTGTCTTAAAAATAATTAGAATATCAATTTCAAAAATGACTTGGCAGAAGTTTAGTATCAATAATAATCAGTGGACATTTTTACTCCTGTAAAATATTAAACTGAAAAATACAGTGTGTACATTCATATACATTTTAATAGTTTGTTTAAACTGCAGTCCTAAATAAACAGGGCACCTCAAAGAATCCCTTATTTTTGTGAAATAGCTTTAATAACTATTCAGGAAATCCAGAAACTGTTTTCAAAACATATACAGTGCCTGTGTTCATGTATAAACATTTTAAACACTTTAAAATTAAGGAAAGAATACTGGAGCACAGCTTCCACTTAGTAACACTTAAGACCTTTTATAAAAGCACATTTCAGTGTATTCAGATGTACTTGTCAATTTTCCCAGATTTGCAAGAAATCCATATTTTAATACATTATCCCCTCAGTCACAAATACTTGCCATTCTATCCGAGCTTAATGACAATAAAGCAAAACATTTTATGCCACATTATTTTTCTAATTTTGATAGACCTTTTCCCTGGGAAGAATTTAGCCTCACTGATATGCTATTTCATATGGCACCAGGCAATCAGACTAGATGAAGATGATGATGATGATGCACATTTACATATTTGTGATGCACCCCTTACATCTTGTATACATGATTAGGACTGCATCTTGATTCTTGAAGCAGCCTATAAACATGATGCATGTCAGGACACTATTAAATGGCACAGACTGAAGCAAACTTGCTCTAACAGAAAGAATGAAGTAATACTGTTTACCAGGGTCTGACAGTCAACCTGTACCTTACGATGCTCAGTAAGCACGTCTGTGTAAGTAAACTGAGTGTTAAACTACAGGTTGATCTTGTTATGGTGACAGCAAGAGCATGTTAAAAATTATTCAGAACTGGAGAGAGTTTGTAGCTGAATTTTAATTTGTCCCTGCAGGTACATAGTAGGTCATTTTATTAAAATTCTTGTAGAGTGGCAGGCTGGTCAGATGACTATACAGTTATTGAGGCAGGCCATTGTTTTTCGTATGAGATTTAAAAATATTTTTTGTAACAATTATATGAACTATTAGTATTTCAGAAATGTAAACCTAGAATAAAGTTTTAAGGAGTCGTATTTGCTATCCCTGATAAACTTCTAACAATTATTTACTCTAATTATCTTTTGATTGCCTTGGGTAGTATTTTAACTACTTCAGTAAACTTTAAATGTAAAGAACAAGTTTTCAGAAAAATGGAAAAAGTCCTCATTTCATTTATTTCTACTGTCAGTACAGTACAAAACCTCTTGGGATAGATGAATTCACTTTCCACACAAATCACCTGCTGGTTCAGCAGGATAATGCTCTATGAAACAGTAGCTATTCTATAAAACCAGATCTGTGTCCTAGAAGGACAGCAGGTCAGGTGAATGTGAGCACATCTGTAGCTCTGCAGCAAAAGTAAATAATATACTGGAGCAAGCAAAATATTTACTATTTGTTTATAAGAAAGAAATGGATGATTTCCCACTAATTTAAAACCTCATTGTATTCACTTCAATAAACTGACAGCTTACTATCAATTTTTAGTTAGTTAATTTAGGCTATTTGTATTGCAGAGTTATTCCTACTTTGGTTGCAAACAAGTTGAGAGTCTTGCTTGTACAGTGCAGAAAGTATTTTTTGGCTATGGCTAATCTGATATTTCCACTACAGGGCATTTCAAAGGCAACAGCACTCATGGGAAGCCTAAACCTTAAAGAATACTTGCCTCATCCCATTATGCATGTGATATTTTCTTGAAGAATGGTGCTGCTGTTAGTTTTGGATTTATTGCCCCACTATTTGTGACCTCTGGCTCACCTAAAAAATACACTGTTTTCAGAGATTTCCTGACCAAAGAGTTGTTAATTCTTCCCCCCACCAAAGCATGCATGCACATAGTCATGAATGGTGCTCCACAGACAGACAGACAGACACACACACACACACACACACACACACACACACACACACACACACACACACACACACATTCACTCCTGCCCTTGCTGCTGAAGCATACTTGCAGAGAAAATATTACTGATCTTATTAAATGAAAAGCTTTATTTATTGTGAAGGTACATTTCGGCTTTTTTTTGCAACTACCCATTTTTACAATGATTTGCTTGTTTTGTATATGTTGTCAATCAATTTTCTCCCTCCTATTATATCACACTAGTGTATGACCAGCACAAATAAACATTTGCATAAACAAATGTTTAAGTTTTCTCCTCGTATGGTCATTGTCAACCCCAAGCATTTAAAAATTTTATTACATCCTTCCTCCCTTTTTTCTTTAAGAGCATGTATTAGCTTCTGTAGATTCATTGTGTTTGGCTTCTTGCACATTATATAACCAAGCATGGTATGTAAAAAACTGTACATATGCATGTAAGAAGCAATTCATTAAAGCACATGGACATACTTCTGTCTTACTTTGGAGACATACCACTGAAACGAGTGAAAACCTATTAATAGCTTAAACATTCTTAAAGCACAACCAAATGCCTGCATTAAGAAAGGCTGAAATGTTAAACATATACTCCACACTAAATTATGCATTGATACACCTGGCAGCATAACAGAATGCAATTTTAAAAGCCCTAGTGTCTAGCATTTAATTCTTTCCCAGTTGATTATCTATATATTTACAACACACTTCATTTTACTGAGTAATTATCTGTGTGTAGTCACTGAGTAATGCAATGAGTGATGTTAGTGTGCTGTACAGACACATGGGTTATCAGTTCCTTCAGTAGGGTAGCTGGTATAACTGAAAAGTATTTAAAGAACTTTGGTTCAAGTCCCAGCTGAGATTAAGTACTTTTGCATACTGCATTCATTTGTATAGCCACTGGACTGTACGCTGAAAAGTGTTCATGTGCTGAAAGGGTATGCAGTTCTCCAGTTATGCAGCTGATATTGTAATGTATCTGTATTCCAAAATAATAGGATTTGACTCTTAGCTAAACTATATTTTTTCTAATATATATAATTCTTAAACACCGCAGAATTTCTGGTGGTATTGTTTTAAATGCATTTGCATTACTCATGTCAGCACAAATATTAGGTCTCCAAAACTGTACGTATAATTAATGTATTTATCTATTTACCTGTCTATCCAATGTTTACAAAGGAGAGGGAGTTGAATGGGGTAATAACTTCTTGTTTCCTCATCTTACATGCTTTAATATTACTTCTGCTTTTATTGATGCATTTTCAGACTAATATTGCAGATTTAGATATATTATAACTGAGTGAAGTACTTCATTAAACAGTTATTTTTGATGTTAAACATCCTCCATCAACAAGTGCATATACTACAGCAATGATAATAAAAAAATAGATACTAATAAAAAAATAATAATAAAAAAAAGGAAACATTTTAACATTTATCATATTGTCTAACCAGGCAATAATACCCTCCAAGATAGGTATTAATGGGGAACTAATTCCCTTCTTTGGGTGTAGAAGGCCTCTGCCTGCACATTCAGGCCACACTGCATCCCTGGGCATACCATATTTCCCCAGTAATGCCCAGCCTGCCAGCCATTATTGTTTGCTTGCTGTACATATTATGTTGCCTTTCTTTGTATCATTAAAAAGACATGACTTGTCTTGCAGACCACCTGCAATGCTAAAATAAATATATAGTAATTTAAAAGAGTAGATCTAATTGTGACCTTTCTGGTACATGAACTGTAAACTTCTTAATATCTGAATGGACACTATTTCTTGTTGCACTTTGTTCATTACTATCCCTTCTAGGTTTATACATGCTCTTGCCAAAGGGCAAACTATACATTTATCTTAATTTATTCACGGACTTTTGTGTGCCACCCCATACAATTTATAATCTAAAAAATATGTAAAGCTGCTCCTTTTTGCTCCATTAAGATGGTTTCTTAGATAAATAACTCTGTCTCTCTGAAAAGATTTTTCTCCTGTGTCCCCTGTGGTTTATAGACATTCCTTATGTTTTTCAGTAGCAAGAGAATGGATTTCTCTACAGTTGAAGTCATCTAGATACTCTAACAGAGTTTGGTTTTGGTATTCTCCCACAGATCTGCTGTCTTGCTTTGCTCCTTCTACTAGGAAAGGGCAGGGAATCACATATTTTCTTCAGCACATCGAAACATTACTATTCCCCTCTGATTTGTTTAAAAAACTCTTTTAATTAGTCACATTATCAATAATCTCTTATTTAATAACTCTTTTGTAAATCTTTACTACTATGTCCTCCTGTAGATTTTAGAGTTCTGTAAGGATTAGTTCTGTGAAAAGAACAGACTAAATAATTTTATCCAGAACATTTATAGGGTCTATAGTTTGCAAATACCAAATGTGGTTTAATATACCAATCTAGCTGTAGCACTCCCCATGTGGTCTAAACTGTAACAACTGCTTGCTACATTATAGCAAGTAGTTTCCTACAATTTAAAATATTATTTTTTCTTCTTTCAACTAAAATCCAAGTGTTGCACTCCATGCACAGTTTGCTACAATTTAAAAGAAAAGATTTTTTTTTTAATTAACAAAAATCTGAGGAGGGGGTGGGCAAGTACAGGGACCAAAATACGACCTGATTGGATTCTGTATCTGGCTACCTCATTTGTGTTTCAATAGAAGAAATTGACTTTTTTGTTGCTTTTCCCTTGAAGAGCTGTGGGGGAGGGGGCACTAGTTAAACCAGTTATGACTCATCAGGCTGCTGAAGGGCAATCTCTACCTGCTGTGCAGGGCCTCAGCAGACCCTATTCTTGCTGGTCTGTTGCACATCTATAAGTACAGTGGGGGGAATAAATTCCTGTTCAAGACCTTAATCTCTTCTCCAACATAAATAGAACATGCTAGAATGATAGACATGTATCACAGGAAATACAACTTCTTTGGAATAGTCTTCCTCTCCACAATAAGCAAAGTACTTCCCTCACTCTATTCAAATGTAATCTAGAAGAATGGATAGGAAATCACAAATTCACCATTGGTTTAGTGTCCTTGTCCCCTATGGATGGAGATAAATTATACATGTTCTACCTAGCTCTATATTATTTGTAATACATTACATGGGCTAAAAGTTTCATGGGAATGCCAGATTAGACTTTTAAACATCTTCACAAATCAATAGACAAGTAAGCATCTATGAACCTATAAACTGACCCTATTCAGCTACAACCGAGGCCACTGAGGAACAATGGAATAACAATAAACATAAAATAGAAATATCCACTAAAACACAATAAACAGAACGTGCAAATATCAGTGATATAAAAGACAAGTAATGGTGCCTTTCAAAGTATATCATAAATAGTGATTTTTGCAAGATTTAAAAGTTTGGGATTTTACAAATATTTGCTATCTTATTTATGAAAATGTCTATCTTTCCTAAAACATTGAACTAAAAAAACTATTTACAATTTAGGATCATTAACAGAGTATACTTGGCTGCAGGCCCTGCAACAAACCTATAGCTCAGATATATTTTTTATCATTGCTATTATTTTTTAAACACCTTTATTGAACTTTCATTTAAGACATCGGCAAGCATATATCAGCAGAAAAGAAAACAGACCATATTAAGATATTTTTAACATTTATATACATTATGGAAAAACAACAAGAAAAAACTAGCCATGCTAGAGTTTGCGCTGTTGATTCCTTAAAACTCTTGTAAAAGAGGAATAAGGGATATATGTAAATGACCCGTTAAAGACACCAGGTGTTTTAACTATATGGCGGTTCTGAATGCCCATGGCTGATTTCTTTTTAAGTGGATTAATGGTCAAATTCAGGCCAATAGAGCCAAACCCCACTAGCTGTGGACATGTATGTTTCATTCTCATTATGACATCATCAGCACAGCACAAGTGGATTGTTTTATCCTGTCTGTAACTTGCAGTCCAAATACATTTTTAGCATCTTCCTAATCTATCATCTTTCCCTCTCTAGTTATTTGCTCACTTTGCCAGTTTTCTCTAACAAAATCTAGCCCCCGCTCTTGAGTATTTGCTGTACCTCTACTTACAGTCATCATTATTTACCTTTTTCATTTAAATAAAAAAAATGGTCAACACTTTCATTTCAGGAAATCATTAGATTTTGCATGCAACTGCATATGCATGGAGTTTTATATTCAGTTAAAAATGTTAGCTTCTTGGCAGTGTTTCTTTGAAAAACATTTCTCTGTTATTACACAGCTTCCTGCATTTCTGAAGAGGTGAACACCACTTCTCAGGAGGCTGACTGGGCTGTTGTATGAAGTATTCAGGGCCTATAGGCATTGATTCAGAATGCCTCATGTGAATAAGGCAGCTGAAAAAGACATTTATGAAGGCAATATATTTATTTATTTATGTATTTATTCTTAACAATGACTATGTGTGCCAGTATAGAATATAAATAGCAAGTACTCTGCAGATATAGCTTTATAGGTTCATAGGTATATACTAAGTTAATGACCACCAGGACTTTTATAAGCTTAGATGTGCAATCCAACCTAAATGTGTCCCTATGCATTATGGGTGATTATTAGGAGAGAGTATGGTTGGAAGTTTCTAGACATTATGTTGGAAATTATGTTAGTTTGGGCACTGCTGTCTGCCTCTGTCTATCAGAGACATGGGGGCCAGACTTGGGGTGAATTTCCGATTTCTCATCCAGTGATTAAGGTTAACCTTAAATAGGGTTAGTGATGGACTCAGCTTCACATGGATGGGGTGCCTATTACTGTCTCGCCAACATGTTTTATTTATATCACAAGCAAATTTAAATTCTTGGATCTAGTGGTTCTGTTGCTGCTCATCAGAGCTGGACCAGAGGATGAACTGTATGCCAGGCATAGATCACCTCTCCATAACCTGCAGGAAATTGAGTATAGAGATAGCACTTTAAGTTGATCCATATAGGATAATGTGTTTATACCCTGGGTTCTCTTGGTAAGGAACCTTTGTGTGGGTTTCAGCTGTTCCATATGATTGGTCAGGTACATCCCAAAGGAGTTTTATACTCAATAACAGGTCTGATAAATGCCAAATAATGTTTCACTATGACTTCCTTGGATATTATGCCCTCATAACCCAGGTGACATAGAATAATTTTCTTACTACCTTGGCTGCATGGTGGCAAAAAGGCAAGATTGCTATCTATGTATGTTCCCAGATACCCTCTACCTATTAGATACCAGTTCAACTCTAAGGGGTGTTTTATCAATGGAGTAATTAGATTGGGTAGCAGTTTTTCCATAAGGCTCTCTAATACATTTTTTGGCATTGCGATTTAGTCTGTGACCTTGGCACATGTCATTTATCTGTGTTAAACTCTCTAAGAATATATTTATTTCATGGAGAACTCTATGATACAGCCAAAGGCTCTTGACATTAGCCTTTACTCTGAAAAGTAGATGCAAAATAATAGCTGTCACAGCATGGAGCCCTGAGGTACCCCACTGGTGACTGGTCTCCTAATTGAGGTGGTATAACCAATCCTAACTTCCTGGGCTCTGTCTGTGATCCAGCTGGCAATCCAGTGAGTTATATAGGGGTTTGTGCCAAGTTTGATGAATTTTTCAACTGTAACTAAGAGGGATATTGTATCGAACACTTTTGTGAGGTCCTGGTAGGCAGTATGCACTGTTTCCCATCATCCATTGCCTTGGTATCCTTCTCAAAAAGGTCCACCAGGTTTACTATGCATGACCTTTCCTTGACAAAGCCAAACTGGGTTGGTTCCAGTGTCTGAGGGTTGCGTATGTCTTTCTTTCTTGATCATTTTCATAATAAATTGATTCATGAATATCCAAAAACAAGCAAACAGAGGACAACCACGTCGATAAAAGTACCATAAAACTTTATTTCCACAGATGAGCACTTTCAGGCCATATGCCCTTCATCAGATAACACACAGTATAAAACCTCACATATTTAAAATAAATATCAGCCTATAACATTTCAATAAAAAGCCCTCCTTTTCTTTAGGATGGGTTTTAAAGGTATATACCCATTAATACCAGGAGACCTATCTGCTCCTAATCGCACTATCCACCTGGTTTCAGCACATTCAGTTTCATTTACCAAATTGCCACTCCTGGTGTTTGGAATCACAACCTATATCACCATAAATAGTAATGAATGTGTAGGGTTATCCTTCACATGTAATGCCAAAGCATTACGCTCATTACCAAGTCTAATATCTGATAAATGTTTGTAAATTCTGGTCTTAAACATATTATTGGTTTTCCCCACATAGTCAGTTTTACATCCTTGACATACAGCTATATATACCAAATTCGTAGTTTTACAATCAGCATATCCTTCAAAAACATATTGTTTATTTGTCCTGGGATGTACAAATATTTGAGATTGCAATATGAAGTGACAAGCCTTACACTGATAACATGGGAAGGTACCTTTACTATTAATCTTAATATTTCTCGTATTACAGGGTTCCTTACATAATATATCCTTTAGATTCTTATTCCTCCTAAAAATAAATTTCGGAGCATTCCCTATTTGTGTCTTAAGCTCTGGGTCAGTGTACAATATTTGCCAGTGTCATTTAATAATATCACAAATGTTACCCACATCACTGCTATAAGTGAGGACCATTTTGATGCCCTCACTATCATTTCCCTTGGTAAATGTTTTATTTATATTTTTCTTTACCCCTTCATGCATCCTTCTATTCATCCATGGTTTAGCCGTATTCTTCCTCTTCATTTTACTGTAATTTTTTAGGGAGCTAGTCCTATCAGATTTATACCCTCTACCTATTAGATTCCGTTGGAAGCATTCCACTTCATTATTAAATTTGGTATCATCACTGCATAGCCTGGAGATCCTACACACTTGACCTTTAACTATATTGTCAAAAGTGTGTCTTGGATGCATACTACTATAATGAAGTAAATTGTTACTCCAGCATTCTTTCTTGAACAGTGACATGGTAACTTTCCCCATCACATCCCTTTCTATTCTAACATCTAAAAAATCTATATTGCTGGTAGAATAATGAATGGTAAATCTAAAGAATGCAAAAATATCTTCTAAATATTGAACAAACATTTCTAATTGTTGTACATCTCCATCTAATAATAATCTAATAATATGTTTAAGACCAGAATTTATAAACATTTATCAGATATTATTAGACTTGGTAATGAGCGTAATGCTTTGGCATTACATGTGAAGGATAACCCTAAGCATTCATTTCTATTTATGGTGATACAAGTTGTGATTCCAAACACCAGGGGGGGCAATTTGGTAAATGAAACTGAATGTGCTGAAACCAGGTGGATAGTGTGATTAGGAGCAGATATGTCTCCTGGTATTAATGGGTATATACCTTTAAAACCCATCCTAAAGAAAAGGAGGGCTTTTTATTGAAATGTTATAGGCTGATATTTATTTTAAATATGTGAGGTTTTATACTGTGTGTTATCTGATGAAGCGCATATGATCTGAAAGCGCTCATCTGTGGAAATAAAGTTTTATGGTACTTTTATCGACGTGGTTGTCCTCTGCTTGCTTTTGGATATTCATGGATCAAATTATTATGAAAATGATCAAGAAAGAAAGACATACGCAACCCTCAGACACTGAAACCAACCCAGTTTGGCTTTGTCAAGGAAAGGTCATGCATAGTAAACCTGGTGGACCTTTTTGAGAAGGATACCAAGGCAATGGATGATGGGAAACAGTACATACTGCCTACCAGGACCTCACAAAGGTGTTCGATACAATATCCCTCTTAGTTACAGTTGAAAAACTCATCAAACTTGGCACAGACCCCTATATAACTCACTGGATTGCCAGCTGGATCATAGACAGAGCCCAGGAAGTTAGGATTGGTTATACCACCTCAATTAGGAGACCAGTCACCAGTGGCGTACCTCAGAGCTCCATGCTGTGACAGCTATTATTTTGCATCTACTTTTCAGAGTAAAGGCTAATGTCAAGAGCCTTTGGCTGTATCATAGAGTTCTCCATGAAATAAATATATTCTTAGAGAGTTTAACACAGATAAATGGCATGTGCCAAGGTCACAAACTAAATCGCAATGCCAAAAAATGTATTAGAGAGCCTTATGGAAAAACTGCTACCCAATCTAATTACTCCATTGATAAAACACCCCTTAGAGTTGAACTGGTAGTCAAATATCTGGGAACATTCATAGACAGCAATCTTGCCTTTTTGCCACCATGCAGCCAAGGTAGTAAGAAAATTATTCTATGTCACCTGGGTTATGAGGGCATAATATCCAAGGAAGTCATAGTGAAACATTATTTGGCATTTATCAGACCTATTATTGAGTATAAAACTCCCTTGGGATGTACCTGACCAATCATATGGAACTGCTGAAACCCACACAAAGGTTCCTTACCAAGAGAACCCAGGGTATAAACACATTATCCTATATGGATCAACTTAAAGTGCTATCTCTATACTCAATTTCCTGAAGGTTATGGAGAGGTGATCTATGCCTGGCATACAATTCATCCTCTGGTCCAGCTCTGATGAGCAGCAACAGAACCACTAGATCCAAGAATTTAAATTTGCTTGTGATATAAATAAAACATGTTGGCGAGACAGTAATAGGCACCCCATCCATGTGAAGCTGAGTCCATCACTAACCCTATTTAAGGTTAACCTTGATCAATGGATGAGAAATCGGAAATTCACCACAGGTCTGGCCCCCATGTCTCTGATAGACAGAGGCAGACAGCAGTGCCCAAACTAACATAATTTCCAACATAATGTCTAGAAACTTCCAACCATACTCTCTCCTAATAATCACCCATAATACACAGGGACACATTTAGGTTGGATTGCACATCTAAGCTTGTAAAAGTCCTGGTGGTCATTAACTTAGTATATACCTATGAACCTATAAAGCTATATCTGCAGAGTACTTGCTATTTATATTCTATACTGGCACACATAGTCATTGTTAAGAATAAATACATAAATAAATAAATATATTGCCTTCATAAATGTCTTTTTCAGTTGCCTTATTCACATGAGGCATTCTGAATCAATGCCTATAGGCCCTGAATACTTCATACAACAGCCCAGTCAGCCTCCTGAGAAGTGGTGTTCACCTCTTCAGAAATGCAGGAAGCTATGTGATAACAGAGAAATGTTTTTCAATATTTAGAAGATAGTTCTGCATTCTTTAGATTTACCATTCATTATTCTACCAGCAATATAGATTTTTTAGATGTTAGAATAGAAAGGGATATGATGGGGAAAGTTACCACATCACTGTTCAAGAAAGAATGCTGGCGTAACAATTTACTTCATTATAGTAGTATGCATCCAAGACGCACTTTTGACAATATAGTTAAAGGTCAAGTGTGTAGGATCTCCAGGATATGCAATGATGATAACAAATTTAATGAGGAAGTGGAATGCTTCCAACGGAATCTAATAGGTGGAGGGTATAAATCTGATAGGACTAGCTCCCTAATAGATTACAGTAAAATGAAGAGGAAGAATATGGCTAAACCATGGATGAATAGAAGGATGCATGAAGGGGTAAAGAAAAATATAAATAAAACATTTACCAAGGGAAATGATAGTGAGGGTGTCAAAATGGTCCTCACTTATAGCAGTGACGTGGGTAACATTTGTGTTATTATTAAATGACACTGGCAAATATTGTACACTGACCCAGAGCTTAAGACACAAATAGGGAATGCTCCGAAATGTATTTTTAGGAGGAATAAGAATCTAAAGGATATATTATGTAAGGAACCCTGTAATAAGAGAAATATTAAGATTAATAGTAAAGGTACCTTCCCATGTTAGGGAAGTAAGGCTTGTCACTTCATATTGCAGTCTCAAATATTTGTACATCCCAGGACAAATAAACAATATGTTTTTGAAGGATATGCTGATTGTAAAACTAAGAATTTGGTATATATAGCTGTATGTCAAGGATGTGAAACTTACTATCTGGGGAAAACCAATAATATGTTTAAGACCAGAATTTATAAACATTTATCAGATATTATTAGACTTGGTAATGAGCGTAATGCTTTGGCATTACATGTGAAGGATAACCCTAAGCATTCATTTCTATTTATGGTGATACAGGTTATGATTCCAAACACCAGGGGGGGCAATTTGGTAAATGAAACTGAATGTGCTGAAACCAGGTGGATAGTGCGATTAGGAGCAGATAGGTCTCCTGGTATTAATGGGTATATACCTTTAAAACCCATCCTAAAGAAAAGGAGGGCTTTTTATTGAAATGTGATAGGCTGATATTTATTTTAAATATGTGAGGTTTTATACTGTGTGTTATCTGATGAAGGGCATATGGCCTGAAAGTGCTCATCTGTGGAAATAATGTTTTATGGTACTTTTATCGACGTGGTTGTCCTCTGTTTGCTTGTTTTTGGATATTCGTGGATCTGCTACGTACAGAGGACTTTGGTGCAAGAGATTGCTTTTTCTTAGCTTTGTGTATACTGGTATCCTTCTCTTAGCACACATGTCGGAGTTTAATTAAGGAAGTTTGGAATTGGCTTATAATCCTAGAGGAACATTGGACAGATTGACCAATGAAGCAGATGGTAGGAACTTGCTTCATAAAGTTAACCCCCTACTTCATTTAAACATACAATGCTTGACTAATATGGAATCTAATGCAGACGTGACTAATAAAGGTGAGCCTGAATTTCAAGAATTGGCCCTGAAGCTGTATAAAGATGTTATGAGACTGAAGCGGCTTCAGTGGCAAATATTTCATCTAGAGGCATGCCTGAAATATAATGTAATCCCTAGGGGCATGCGAGTTTTATGCATGCTGACACAGGGTGAACTGTATCCTGACCTTTTAGCCAAATGGCAGGAAATTAACCTGCAAACCAGTTTATCCTACATACGTTTGTTGCTAGAACACTTCAGCCCTATTGAACAACAACTTGTTAGAGACATTCAAGAGTTACAAAAGGATATGGAGAATTGCTTTTCGGAGTAGCACCAGGTGGAGAGATTAAATAATATTTTTTATTCAGCGTCAGTGTATGACAGCAAATTACAACAAATTAAGACCAAAACATTAGAGCGAGATCTCAAGGATTTCTTCCTGAATAATATATTTAGTTGGCCTAGGGGTAGAGCGGACAGTATTGAGAGGCGTATGGGCGCCACCAATAGGGAGCCAGCCCCAAACCAACAAATGGAGGAGAGATTAGCATGTACAGAGAACACCACCAATAGTAAACAGAGTACGTGCCCTCCACTTCCTGGTTCTATGGTCAATCCCTTGCATACAACAAGTACAGTGTGTGCATGCCTTGCAACACAGAGGAAATACGACAAGGACATTCTGTTAACAATGATTCCAGTAATGTTGGACTAATGCAGGGAGGTAGACCAAAGAATGGTTCCAACGTTTACAGCAGAACTTTTCCAATGCTGCACGCACCAGTGCGCAAGAAGAACGTGCGGAGATGGAGTGCGTCGCAGACAAACGAACACAAGAGACGAAAGGTATCAGAATGACTAGGGGGGTCAGTGACAATGGTGATATTGTTGTTAATATTTCAGATATTATTCTGGATGATATAACATTGGAAGTACTCAATAAGGGACTGACGTTTATACCGGAGGCTCTAGCAGAGCATAGCCAGGTGATTTTAGATATTTTAAGTTTCGCAAGAAATGTGATGTTACAACAGATGTATCAGGACACTAGAAATGTTATTAGTAATGCTAATGAAAATGTAAGCAATGTTTTAAAACTTAACCATCCTAGCACTTTCATGCCAATTTTTAATCCAGCATTAAATGTTTTCATTAGAATGTGTGAACAAGAATTTGAAGAATATTTTAATAGTTTTAGGAAGAAAAAGGTTCATAACTTAGCCCTTGAACAGAAAGAAGCGTTACAAGAATTAACACAAAATGAAAACATCATTGTGAAACAAGCAGATAAGGGGGGGGGGGCAATTGTTATAATGAACAAATCAATGTATTGATCCAAATTAAATGTGATGCTTAGTGACGTGCATACTTTTATTAGGATGAATCCCATCATGGTTAATAACCACATAGGTAAAGTGCACAATTCTATTAGGAACATGCATTCAGCAGGTTTTATTAATGAGGACCTAAGAGATTTTTTATTTATACAAAATCCTGTTACACCGATGTTTAAAGCCCTCCCTAAGATTCATAAGGATGCTAAAGACCCACCCCTGAGACCTATTGCATCAGGTAGGGGTTGGGTCACAGAGCACATATCCATCTGTTTGGAGACCACACTGAGACCTATAGTGGAAGATGTTCTAAGGATTTTAAGGGACACAGCACATTTTTGGGGTTCTGTTTCAGAATATTTATTAACAAGTAATGAGACAAGGTCAATGTTTGTGACATTGGATGTTAATAATTTATTTACTGTTATTGACAATGTTTATGTAGTTCAAGCAATAGAACAATTACTATGCTGTAAAACACAGTTTAATGATGATGAGGTTCAATGTGTGTGTAAATTATTGCAAGTAGTTTTGGAAAACAACGTATTTGCTTACCAGGGCATGTATTATAGACAGAAACAGGGTGTTGCCATGGGTACACCCTGTGCCAATTCGTACGCCAACTTGGTATTGGCGCACTGGGAAGATCAGGTTATATTTAATTCTACACATGCATGGACACAATATTTGCGTTTTTATGTACGTTTCGTAGATGACGTTTTTTTCATATGGGATGGAGATGTACAACAATTAGAAGATAAGATTATAAGTAAGTAAGATTATAAGATTAGCAGATAGGTCTCCTGGTATTAATATGGTATATACCTTTAAAACCCATCCTAAAGAAAAGGAGGGCTTTTTATTGAAATGTGATAGGCTGATTTTTATTTTAAATATGTGAGGTTTTATACTGTGTGTTATCTGATGAAGCGCATATGGCCTGAAAGTGCTCATCTGTGGAAATAAAGTTTTATGGTACTTTTATTGACGTGGTTGTCCTCTGTTTGCTTGTTTTTGGATATTCGTGGATCTGCTACGTACAGAGGACTTTGGTGCAAGAGACTGTTTTTTCTTAGCTTTGTGTATACTAATAATTTGATCCATGGCTTTGAACATTAGACTGGTCAGACTGCAGCTGTTTTTTTTTTTTGGTCAGACTATTAGGTCTGTAGTTTCTGAGGTTAGCTGATAGTCCACCCTTGTGAAGTGGGATAACCGTTGCAGTCCTCCATTCTTGCACAAAGCCTGTTTTGAGGCTATGGTTGAAAAATGACTCAAGTGGTCACGATAGGTCATGTTTCAAGATATTTACAGGCATCACGGAATATTGTCAGGGCCCACTGTGTTTTTGGCCTTAGTGATCACCACCAGTACCTATTCCCTGTTAATATTTGGGGAATTATGCTAGTAGGTACTTCATGGGGGAAGCGGGGGTGGTGAAGTCTGAGCTGAATTTGTCAGTCAGCAAGTTCGCTATATCGCTCTGCTCAGTGAAAGTGGCACCATTAGCCACCAGTGTGTTCTGCCTTTGAGATTTCAGACATAGCTATAGAAGGCTTTGTCGTTGTCTTTAGCCTGTGAAGCTTTCTTGACCTCTTTACTGGCCGTGTTGGACTTAATTGGGTCTCTTAGTTTCCTGTTTAGTTTAGAAAGCTCCCATCATTAAGGGAGTTGCTCTTCCTGATTTTAGCCATGACTTTTTTCTTTTTGTTATATACTCTATTAAAGTTAGGATTCCACCAGTGTGGTTTGTTTTAGAGTTTGTTTTGGATTTACTTCTAGTAGGTATAGCAGCCTGTATACAACCATTTACATGGTTGTAGAGCATCTGTGTGAGCAAATTTTCATAGTTTGCTGTGAATATAGGGTTGGGGGATATTAAATTTTGTCAAAATATTGCTTTAATAAGATGTAGTTTGTTTTGGAATAGGTTCTATGTTACAAAGTTTGCTGGGGTTAATAAGTTAATTTTTATTTATAAGGAGACATTTTGTTGTCTGACCACACCAGTGAGGATGTGACACACTTGGGTGTGCAGTGCTCTCCTGTATTGGTGAGTAGTAGGTCCAGTATGTCTAAACCACTGGTGGGTGTGCCTCTGGTGGGTGTAAGCACTATCTGTTCAAGGAAAACTGTGTCAGTAAAGTCCAGGAATCATTGTGCATGTGAATATGAGGCAGTTTGTTTTCCTGTCTATAGAGAGATAGTTAAAGTCTCAAATGACTAGGGAATTTGGTTTAATTGTGAGTGTCTCCAGTAGGTCTAGGTGTGAGCTATGGGATTCTAGGGATATAGAGGTGACCTATATCTAGCTAGAATATGATATGTGAGTTTGTCTATGGTGAGTTCACATTGATAAACTCCAGGACATCTTCTTGTTTAACCAACCTAGAATTATGCTTGTTGCTAATGTAGATTTAGACTCCTCCATCTTTTATTCCAGTCTGTTTGGCCAATGCTCTAAATGTATGGAAGGCACTGCCAGAGTACTTTCTGCAGATTTAGATCATGTCTCAATAACTGTACAGCTTGTAGGGTATGGAGTTTCTTGTTGAAGCTCTTTGCATTCAGCACTAAGATCTTTGGGATTCTTTGAGTTTTATCTGCTATTTCTGCAGATTTATCAATCTGGCATTGCCTAAAAAAAGGTTTTAAGGGACTGGATAAAGTTTTAGCCACTACTCGGAAGCATAGGAGAGACTGGTTAAGAACATCCTTTGCAAAGCAACATGGTTTGCTAACCATGTCTTCTCATGCTGGCAAATATTGAATCCACTGAAAAGACACCATACATAATCAAGGACCATACAAATTAGAGAGACTTTTGAAAATTAGTACTACGCATTAACTAGAACAGTTGAGATAATAAGAAAATGTGTACTGACATGTTTCCTGAAGTAAAAGTCTATAACTCTAACAGCTGTCATTAAGTGTAGTCCATATTTTCTCACCAAATTACCAGCAACAATTAGTAGAGGCAGATCAAGACTTTAAATTGAAATTGGAGACAGTAGAGAGGTTGTGTGTGCATGCATGTGTGTGTGTGTGTATTTGTGTGTGTGTGTGTGTGTGTGTGAGTGTGTGTGTGTGTGTGTGTGTGTGTGTGTGCATGTGTGTGTGTGTGTGTGGCAGGGGGGAGAGGGCATTCAGTTCAACTTTATGTTTCTGATCGCTGAATTAAATTCCTGGACCATTAGTTTTGTATTTATTCATCCTTTTGATGGCAAGAAGAGATCTGAGGTATACATACGTATGCAGGTAGCTTTGACTGTGTGTGTGTGTGTGTGTGTGTGTGTGTGTGTGTGTGTGTGTGTGTGTGTGTGTGAGAGATGGGGGGTTAAAATTTATTGTAGCCAATTGCAGTTGTTTTCGTATCTGATACCTGAAGTGTACCCAGTCAATAAATTTGGTTTTAATTACTGGGTTTAGTGCTTTTGATGAATACAAATGAGTAACCCTGATGTCTTTTGCTCATATTAAATGGTCAATATTCTGGGTTTGCAGAATTATTGTGCATCAGCTGAATTACTTTATAGTATAGCTATTTTTTAACACAATCAACAAAATAGATTTGGGATTTGTCTGTTATGAAAATGACTGCATGTGTGGGGGAGGCATTGTAGTGTAGCTGAAAGTATCAGGTTTCGGATACTTTTTTCACTTTCCATCTCAGACAACAGTGTACACAATAAGTGGCTGTGGTGCTATTGGCAGGACGTGTGTGACTGTTTGATGACTGGCACAGGGATGCAGCAAAATAGCAGTGTCATCTTATAGTACTTGGTTCAGTGGTTTAGTTTTTGGAGGTGATTCTTTCTTTGCAAAGACCACATGTACCTCCTGTTTCTGTACAGGTTTAATCCTGCTGCCCTAGTTTCCTCCCTCTTTTTCTTTCAGGTGTATAATGTATGCCTGTATCCATTTCTCCTGGTCCCCTTCAATAAAAACATCACACAGAATGACGTTTGACAAACTTTATTAAACTTCCATAAAGATAACTTTGTTAACCAATATTTATTAATTACAACTGAAACATAGTATAGTTGATATTAACCGCAGCATAAACACCCATGTAATGTTAACCAGGACAGCGTGACCTTGTTCATCCTGAAGCAGTAAGCAGTGTCCAAACCTCCAATTGCTTACTTTACTTATGAAGCCATGTCCTGCCACTCACTTCATTTACCACTTATTGAATTACATATCCAACCAAATAAGCAGCATCCTTACCTCAGCTCGCTTATTTTACTTATCAAGCAGCATCCAACTGCACTTTTTCCTTTTCCAAATCATTGAAATTAACATTCAACACCAGAGGGGGGAACAGAAGATGGCAAGCCTGCCCCTCTTCTCTGCCCACCAGCCTGAACAGGTTGTTCACCCTCCTTCATACCAAACTTCCAACAAAGCCTTCCAAACAATCCTGACTGTAAATTAACAGTTGAGCCAACTGCCATTCTGCGTATTCCCTTCTCTCTGAGCCAAACTGGATCCCTGTCATAAACCTACATAGCCATATCCTATAAATACCCAAAGAAGACAGTCACCTAAACAGTTGCAATAAAGCAGATGATCCTTATCCAGCACAAAATACCACTGCCCTAGTATAATCCCTGTAAAACAAACATATCTTCACTTATCCTACTACCAATAGCTGCTTTGTAATTATTCCACATCATTACCTGCAAATGTACCCCCAAACCAAATACCATATGAAACAAAGAAAGCCCAACTGCGTGCCATCCAACTTGGCCCCAGTGTCCTTCGCCAGCCAAATGCCATAATGACTTAGCAAGTTCATGCCAAAATGCGACTCCTTAGCCAATTACACTTGCATAAAGCCTTTTAGCTCCTCCTTACCCTTACCTCATTTCCTCCCAATTATCCCTCATTCCCTTTTAACTCTTTCATCCCCCCCTTAACCTCTTAATTCCCACTATGTCATCTAAGCCTTCTCTGAAGATGTCCCTGGACAAATTGGTTTGTCACCAAACCTCATTTGTGCTTTTACTTGTATCAGAATCTAATACCACACCAGGAGGGCACACAAGTTAAATATCAATTTTTGTAGGGGGATGGAGGAGGCACTATTTTCATATAGAATTTATATGCCCTGCAGCCATTTGAGGTCTCATTTTATTGGGAATTGCTGTTGTGTTAATTTTAAACATTAAGCTTCAGATACATTTTATTTTTTTGAAAAGAAAATAAGACTGAATTCCTTCTCCCTGTTCTTGATTTTTATTCAAGTCATCAATGGATCAAAAGGCTGTTAAAAAAATCTTAAAATGCACCTTAGAGCATCTAGAACCCTATGACTTTTGCCAGTTAAATTTAGTTATTTCCTCCACACTTATTACAGTACAGTCTTGGCTAATGAGGGTGTGCAAAAAGGATGGAAGAGAAAGCTAAAAAAAGACAAATTGTGAAAAACAAAATAATTTATGTGAATGGTATTGGGCCAGTAACAGAGGGAAATAGGAGAGTGACACTGGAAAATGAAAGGGAGACCAGTGTGCAATGGGGGTTCAGTATGTGGCTATAATGACTGCCTAGCTGTGGATGAAGGTGACTTACTCCATTTTTTGTCTGCTCACAGGTAATGGTTATACCTGCCATAAAGGAGCCCATCCCCATTCTAGTTAGCTCAACCATTTAGTTGCAGCATTCAGCTTCTTTACTTCAAAACCATCCTCTAACACTATAATTAAGATCCTTTGTTTACTCAGTTGGTAGAATAAAGCAGAGTACTATGAGTCATAGAGTTATGCAGGTTTCTATTGGAAGACCAAAGATGCATTCGTCTTGGTCAAACTTAAAAGACCGAAATGGCAAAATATTGAAGCTGCTTTTAAGCGAATTCTTTCCCTGGGAAAGAATTTGCTTGGCCGCCTTGTTACTTTGCTGTTTTCAGCACTGTAGTGTGGTCTCAGAGTTTGCTGTTTTCGCCACTGTAGTGTGGTCTCGGAGTTGGTATATTTAAGTAAGGGGGTGTGGGGGGGTGCAGCCCCTCACTTAATGTAATGTTTAAAGTGTTTTGTTTTTTGCTGGAACAGCGATTTTTTTCCAAGGGAAAAAAATCACTGTTCTGACAGTTCGACATTGTAAACGTTCGCTTACATAGGGTCGATTAATCACTGTTGGCTTTTTTTAAGCATTCAGTGATCTAATCTAGACCTGAGTTATGCCACTATCCCAAAAACAAGTACAAATGATATATTTAAAATAGCTGTTTTTTTGTATTGTTTTTTTTTTTTTCAATTTTACCATGTTAGGGCTGAAGTTTTGTTGTTTTCTTTCATCTTTGGGAAGCTGGTTCCAAATGGTGGATCTCAGTTTAAAGAAGGTTCTTTCACCAGTCACCAATACAATGCAAGATCTGACATTTTGATTGGTCGTTGGAGTACATGACTGTTTCCTAACAGTGTGTTTTGTTGGAGTGGCACTGTCCGTGTTTTAATGAGTTTGAAAAGAGTTTGCTAAGAAGTAAAGTAGTTTGACTTTAAACAGGTAGCCAGTGAAACCCATTTAGTAAATGGCAATGCTGTCTCTCGCTCTCTTATAAATATATATATATATATATATATATATATATATATATATATATACACACATATATATGGGGTCTACTTTGAAACATCTAATTTCATAACATTGAGACCAGAACATCTAAAACCCAAAACATCTAAAACCCATAACATCGAATTTCATAACATTTAACACTACAAATCACAAGAAAATGACATCTCCCTCCACATATAATGACACCAAACACACTTTTTACTACATTTTTGCAGGGGGGGCAAGTACAACTGCACGCCCCATGTGGGGCGCTCTGCCCCCTTCAACCCTCGTAAATTAGATATACCAACTCCAAGATCGTACTACAGTGGGAAAAAGTTAATTTCCTAACCCCACATTATCAAGCCATAGTAAAAAGTGTGTTTGGTAGTTTGGTGTCATTATATGTCATTATATGTGGAGGGGATGTTATTTACATGTGATTTGTACTGTTAGATGTTATGAAATTTGATTTTATGGGTTTTAGATGTTCTGGTCTCAATGTTATGAAATTTCATGTTATGGGTTTTAGATGTTTTGAAGGGGACCCATATGTATGTATGTGTGTATATATATATATATATATATATATATATATATATATATATATATACATATATATATATATATATATATATATATATATATACAGTATTTATATATATATATATATATATATATATATATATATATATATATATATATATATATATATAGGGAAATGAGCATATGCTAGGATATGCTAGGCTGATCCCTTTATTTATTATATGTGTTACTTCTCCACTAAGAAAATGAGTAGCTGTTAAAGATTTTTTAACATTAAGGTAGTTTTATTCTGAAGAGAAACCTGCATGCTAGTAGCACATTGGGAAGAGATGTATTAGATTTCCTCTACTTGTGCTCCAAAACAATATGGCATTATTGTTGTCAGCATTTAGAATAATTATTTTTTTATTAATGGCCAGAAAACAAAGTGCTTCTTCAGTAAACAATTGTCCTCCCTCTGTTTGCATGTTTTTTCTCTGAGAACTGTTTCCTTCCCCCCAAAAAAAGATTGACTGATTGAATACAATAATTTGTGCATATATATATTTATAGTGGCAGATTATAGGAGAAAAAGACTCTGAACCAGTCAGTTTACAAGGTTAATGTGCATTAAAGAAAAATATGAGTGTATTTCTATTGGCATCAGGTGCGGTGACATACTTGATGGAGGCTATATCATTGCCTTAGCAGATGATGTAATCTGGGGTTTCTTAGTAAATACTGAATCAAAAAGAATGGGAAAAGTATTGGTCCTAAAACAGAAATGTGAAGGAAGCCTTTACGAATGGCAAAACACATGAATTTGGTTTATGTAAGAAATACTTAATTTGTGTGACGTGAGCTGTGTGAGCAGTAAAGGGTAAGGGACTGACCTGAAATATTTGATTTGATCTACAAGGACTCAACCTATTAGGGCTGATTTCTCTGCCTTAACATGTAGTACAAATATTAAGCCAATATGTTTCCTTTCAATGTCTTCCTCTGAATGGTATAGGTAGGTAAAAGTATTGCTGTGGTGGTACGGTTTGTAACTCTAAGTCATAATGGGGGGCATACATTAGGAAGAACAAGGTCAGGTGGGGAGGCAGTTAGAATAATACTATTTGTAAGAGTTCAGAGTAGGAAGATAGTGTGAAGGTTGCACACTATGGAAGATGAAGCATTTTTCAGAATGGTATGATAGTGGGCAGAAGGAAAGACACTTGTAGAAAATGACTGGCTAAGGATATGCGGGAGAGGGGTTAATATAAAAGAACTGAACATGGGAAATGTACAATTAATGCCATTTCACAGCAGATTGATTTGAAACATAGATTGTCTGAGCAATGTGTAGTGCTCAGGTTGCTGGGTGTAAGGATAATAGTAAGTGGGCACACTTGGCTTGTGTGTATGACCGTTTTACATTGAAGTGTTAAGAGTAGTCTGACAGGAAGCTGAGATCTCGGCTATTGTGGCAGGCTTGGTGTAGGCTATACAAAGAAAGTGGGGGTAAAATCTCTTGAGCATTCTGCATTTCAGTTAGTCGGATAGCACTTGAAAGGGGAGGATTACATTTAGAAAGACAACTAGGCCATTATTGCAGTGTAGCTAACCAAGAACAGTGGAATAGTCTCTTCAGGTAAGATGAGACATCAGTGTATTTTCCTGTTCTTTTGTTACTTTTCAGAAAGGTGTGAGGTAAACTGGAATTCTTTTATAATGTGTGGCAGACAAACTTGTGAGAACCAAACAATGATTACACAGAACTGGATTGTGGATGTGGAGTTGGCTAAGTCTGTAAAATTTGCTGGTGAGGTTGCAATACATGGTAGCTTTGTGTTAGCGTAGCATAGAATGCAGAGATGCTGTAGTATGATTTAGTATTAGTCTGGCATAGACTGCAGTGACTTTTAGGCTGGCAGTGCACATACTGAACATTTTGATATAGTCCATATTTTAATAAACAGCACTTCATTCCATGTTGAATTGTTTAAGGCCAAGTGATGTTTAAACTCCCATAGTTATCTAGTACTGATTGTAAAGAAAAAAAATCGAAACGAGGAATGCTGTAGAATGTCTCCAGAAAGATTTTTGTTTAGTCATTGCATATCACCACTTGCAGATTCTGCTTTGAAATGCTGACCTCATAAAACTCAACAGTTCAACAAAATAAGGAAAAATGATCAAAACCCCAAAAGACTAAAAACTGCTTTTTCTTGTTTTCATGTGGGGGTGTGGCAAGCTTCCCACACGACAGACTTGTGTATACCATCTCAGAGGTCCCACAAACTTGAAGGGAGATATTTCTCTAAAAAGTGAATTATTGCTGGCCCACATTTAAAAATCTCACCAGCAATGATTTCCTGTGGAGAAAAGCATTCGGCCTTGTGCTGCTTCACTTCTTTTTCTGCAAACTACTGGTGCTCAGAGAATTTCTTCTTGATATTGTGTAGGGAAGTGCCACTCGTATGTGTTTGTGTTTATGTTCACTAATGACTGTTCTGCTTGCTTTGTCAGCCACTGTTTCTTTGAGATTTGATATGTTTTTATAGCTATGTTACTTTTCTGCTTGCCCCATGACCAATATTCCCATTTCTTCTGTCACACAGTTGCTTCTTTACCTCTGAAGATTCCTACATTCAGTCACTATGGTAAAATGGTTCAGGGATTTAAAGTTTTTCTGGGTTCAACTTTCAAAAAAAGTTTCATTTTGCTGCTAAACAAGATATTCCTGTTTGTAAAAAAGCCTGTCCTGTAAAGTCCGAATGTCGTTTGAAAAGAGAAGCTGTTGTGATGTGGAGGGCAACAACAGTTTAGTCAGAAAGAGCTTACGCCCATGGTATGCTCTGGATAACAGAAAGAAAATCTTGTGTTTTCATTAAACTCACTACTGTACTTTATAACGTTTATGTCTAAAAGCTTGAAAAGCTAAATTTAAGTACATTACAAAATGAAGTCTGAAACCGTGAAAAGAATTGTAGGAAGACGTGTGCTACGTAGCAATTAACATTGTCACTTAATTAATTATTAAATATTTTTACAAAAATGCTCCTATGATCTAAAATGTAGAATCTGTCTAGACAGTTCCGACGTCCTGTAATGGTTTACTTTTATATACGAACAACCTGCCTTTTTTTGTGGCGCAACTGTGTTTATGCCTTAATTAGCATGTCTGTTATTCCAGAAGTTTCTACACTGGGTGTGTTGCAAATGCTAAAAGCTTAAAGAGCAAAAGACTAAAAGCAAATATCTCACCACCTACACAAGAAACAGCAGAAAATATCACACAGGAAAGACTAATATTGTACGGATATAAAATACCTTCATTTCAAATGGACACTTTCTAATACTCTGAATGTAGGGACTGTGTAGTCAGTGTCGCTTTGTGCTTCTTTCTTTGGTTAAGTTATAGTTGTGAAACTACAAATTCATTTCTTTAGTATTTATTCTGTGATTTTAATTAATGCCCTGAAAAACTAGAGATCAGTAAAGATAAACGTGCAACATTCAACCATTTAACTTTTTTATAAAGCACTGTATGGAAACAGAATTTTTACAAGGCACCTCTCTTGAACCTGAGTATGGAAATGCAGTAGTCTATCTGTTGTCTTTTAGTTTGTGTATTTTCTCTGTCTCTCTCTCTCTCTCTCTCTCTCTCTCTCAATCAAATGTGACAGTCTCATTAATTATCTGTTTGTGGTACATCTTAACAAAGGTAATAATGAAACATGAACAGAAACATTCTGATATTATTGAAAGAACGCAATGAAGGTGAACCTTTTCTGCATGTTTATGCAAAATAGCTTTAACATTCAACAAGCATCAAAGGAATATATACCATTTCATATCAAGTTTAGGATCACTTATTAAAAAAAAAAAATGCATTATGCTATTAGTTTATTCACTCTCATTTATTCACTTTATCTAGTTCAGGGATGTACGGGATCCATAACCTTTCCTAGCACTCAATGAATGCAAGGCAGAGAAACCTGTACAGGTTACCAGCCCATTGCAGAATGTACATACACACACACACACACACACACACACACACACACACACACACACACACACACGCACATGCACACGCACACTCACTTACACAGCATGCACATGTACAGACAAGTTTTAAGATTTCCATATTACCTACAGCATGCATTTGGGATTTGGGAAGATACCCAGTAAAAACCAATACTGACACAGAGAGGACATGCAGACTCCACAAAGAATATGCTTCAGTCTCCTTGGAATTAGATTGTGTTTAATCAAAAGAGAGCAGCTCTCAAAAAATTGGATTGTGCATCTTTCAAAATTCCCTTTGTTATTGCTGCATTACAATGATATTGTAATGCGAATGAAACTGATCTAAACTGACGTAACTCCATCAGGAAATCTTAAGCCCAGCACAGAAAACTAGCAGCCTCTGCATATAAGATAACTAAAGATAAGATGACCATCCTTCTGTGTGGTGATTCTTACAGCTCACAGAGTCTATTAATGTTGTTCCCAGGCAAGTCTATTATCTAAAAAGTTGTGCTAGTTCAAATTATTATTTATTTGCCCTTAAAAGACTAACAACAAAAATGCTTAGTTCATGGTGTTTCTAAAGTAACCTATTTCTACCTTAAGTAATTATGCAACATCACAGATATGGCATCTCTGGAATTTGTTGTGGATTACTCTTAATGCTCTTAAACTCGTTCCAGGTTAACAAAAGCAAATCAAAAGCTGTGAATGCTCTTCAGATCTGTCTTCATCCTTCTAGTCACAATCATTATCAAGAGTGGTATAAATCCTGTTTAGTCTGGTGGTATAGAGAGAAAAAAAACCCCTGACTATGGCCCTGGCGATCAGGGTTCAGTAACTGGCTTAGGTGACTGACAGAGTGACAGGTTGGAATGGGTACACCAATCCTGTGTAGGACCAGGTTTGATGCTCCCTAAGGGAGGCATAGTCTAAAGATGAGACTTGCCCTTTGAAATAGTTAATGAGCATGGGAGGTAAGGAAAGGAGTGGGTATGGCATATTAAAGAAAAATCCAAGATGGATGCATAGACAGCTGAGTACCTCCCCCCCAGACACCCTTACAATTCATGACCTGTCCCAGCAATACCTGGCTAAAAGGGAAGGGGTATGAGGAAACTGGTAGAGCCAGCATGGATGTGGGTTACTGGAGAGGTGGGCTAGTAATATGACAACTGTGAACAAAAATAGTAAGAAAAAAAGAGTGGCATAAATCTTTTGACTGTTCTTTTTAGAGAAAATTTTAAGTTTGAGTTTAGATTTTAGTAAATATTAAAGATGTAGAAAAAACATGCAGTTTATAATTGTTGTTTCATTAATGGTATAGTTGTATGTACTATAGTGGATCTGTTTAAAGAAACACACACATAAACATACACACTATTTGTGTGAAAAGCTGTATTACCTTTCTTTTCAAGGGGTGGGATTGGTGGCGGAACTCTTTCTGAGCTAAGTAGGTTTGTTGTAAAAGGAAAGCATTTTCTTTACATTTGAAAATACCTGGCCTGTAAGAAATGCTGAGCCAGCAGAACTTTATGCACTATCCTCCATGGACTATATTCTTGATGGACTTGAATCAGTCTACAAGTTGCAAAAGGTCTTTACAAAGACAGAATAGGAAAAAGAGCAAAACTGGCCTTTCCAAAGTCTGTGAGACAAATGATTGTTTTTCCTATTTTATTTGCAGCTGTGGAAAGGTTAGAAAATGAGTTTGTTATACTTCAGTAATCTCCAGTTAGTGGTACTGAGAAGGATTACTTAATTGCCGTTGTTTCTCTTCTGCCATATATACATTTAAAACATTTCTTATTATACCATGACCCCCCATTCATATTCCAAAATGTGCATGCTGATTGGCCAGCGTGCCCGTTGTAAATCGAGTTATACTAATGGAAAAAGGTCCGGTCGCCCGGACTTTTTTCCATTAGTATAACTCTCTTTTTAAAACACTGTCTCACTATGTTAAATGGGTTTAACATAGCGAGACAGGTTTAAAATAAGCAACAGAGATCTCTGTTACTTATTTTAAAGCTGTCTCGCTATGCTAAACCCATTTAACATAGCGAGACAGGTTTTAAAAAAAAAGCAACGGAGATAGCAAGATCTCTGTTGCTTTTTTTTTTACTGTTTCGCTATGTTCAAATGGGTTTAACATAGCGAGACAGTTTTAAAATAAGCAACGGACATCTCCCATTTAACATAGCTTCGCCCTCGGGACCAAACCACGCCAACCGTGGGTAAATCCAGCATTACCCACACCCAGGCGTGGGTTATTGCTATAATATTACTTCTGCAAACATTTATTTATTTATATATGCATTTTTTTTCAGCTTTATTGGCTAATTTATTTACTTTTTATTTATTCAGTTTGGTAGCCAGGGTAGATCACTGATCTAAATTGACCTATTTCAGTCTTGGACCGACAAACATAAATTACAGGAGAGAAGTAAGTTAACAAGTATTATGAATACAGACAAAATGTTATAAAGAGATAGCAGTGAATTAATAACAGTAATAATAATGAAGTACACAGTACAGAGGACAATATGCATGTATGGGGTAGAATAAGGAGAGAAGACGAAAGTGAATCAGTGAAGGGGTAGAGCACAAAGTATGAAAGGTTGCAAAAGTAAGGAAAGGGCATAGAGAAATTAACACTGCATAATATATACAATGTGGAAAAGATGTCACATATTAGTGTAGGGAAATAATGTGAGAAAGACAAAGGTGCCTGATTGGTGAAGGGGAGAGTATATCAAAGTACTTTATTTTTAAATTACAAAAGCTTTTATCTGGTAGTTATTCAATAATATATTAGGATACTACTGCAGTATTTGTAAACAAATAACTGTTTTCTTCTACTTTTTGAAGGGGAACTGTTTAAGTCATATTTACTAAAAAATCCATATCATGGCTGACTCAGTGTAGACAATAATTGCACACTTGGTATGTTTCATCTAATCAAGATGGTGGCAATGTTAATGTAAAAACAGGAACTGGCCACTGGCACTAAAAAGGTATTATCCTCTCCTGGATAACTTTGTGCATAAGAGCATATGTAATGCAGCTTGGGTCACCTCTTACTTATTGCACTGGACGGCATTAGGCTGACAGAAAGTTGAGTGGAATCTTTAGAAGTAATGCATACGTTTTGACTGATTGATCGATTGATTGATTGATTGATTGGAGTAAGGCACTGATCAACAAAGACTAACTTTAGGCTCATCCCTGGTTGTATAGAAACGTGTTATATAACAATAAAAATGTACACATTATTATAGACAAGGGCTGTGATTAATTGCATACATAAGTTTTAAATCAGTGAATAATAAATAATATAATATTATATGAAAAAGGAGGAAAGAGTTATTTACAGGTCAAAGAGTTTCCTCCAGGAAAAGAGTCCTGCAATATTGAGTTCTTGTATTGCTTAGTGTATCCTTTAAGAACAGCTTCAGTGAAGTGGAAAACCAGAATGAGTTTCTGCTGAGAGCAGAAGTGGGTAATCAGTGGAATATAGTTTCTGGAACACTTTGCTGTTTAACAGAGGCCTTAAAAGACATTTTACCTTATTGGTTTTGGAGGTAAAACTTGGTAGTATGAAAGGAAAATGGAGATGGTGGAAGCTTGGTTGGATGGGACTCCTTGAGGCTGGAGTAAACTTTTGTATAGCAGTCTTTGGCAAGGCCTGGAATGGCCTGCAGGTTGATGGCCTAGTACTTACCTATGAACCTATTTGAAAGCTGCTTTGCTAGGTAGGTCACTTTGTTGCTGTGAAACAGGAACTGTACCTATTACCCTGAAAGTGCAGCTGCTCTTGATGATGTCCCTCTATTAAGAATATAAAATATTGACAGTTAATATCCATCCTTTTAGCAGTTTGACTTTGAAATGCATTACAGCTATTTTATGCTCCTACTTTATACAGACACCAAAGGATGTTTGTGTTAGTAAAGAAGGCTGCTTTTTCTGAAAACTGTTAGTTTTGTAGAAATAATGCCTGAAAATTACGTCTCTGTGTTTGTTATGAGCGAAAGTCCTCAGTTACATGTTGGACATTTCAAAAAAATATATACTTTTGCTTTAAAATCCCAGAATGGTGCTGCTGCTTTAATATATAAATACAAAGCTGTCACAAACATTGCATTCACAATTTTTTTCCTTTCAAACACTTAAGTGATCACTAAGGATATTATTTCAATCTCCCTTTATCAGAGTATCATTTCACTTATTGATGATAGCTATGGTGATAAAGTCTAGGGTGAGGAATGACTTGTTTATCACTTAGTCTGATTATATTCTTAAATTGTAGATGGTACACTGATCTGTGCTAACTTACAGAAGGTATAGCAAAGGCTGGACAACAAAAATATGTAAGGTTTTCATAGTGTGATGCAACACACAGTGCCACCATTAGTTGGATTTACACCTGACTTCTTCAGAATAAAACCACATTTACAGCTCAGTCCTTAAATACAGTCTAATTAAACCACATGACCGACCTAATTACAATTGATTACACATTTAAAAAACTCTATGATAACCAATAAAATATGATCATAAAAAATAAACACCTCTTAAGTATACAAATAACTATTAGAAATACTCCTGTATTATCTTTACAATCAATACCCCTAACATTGACTTCATTGTACAAAATTCATGGCCAAGAACCATTTGGTGAAGGATAGGCATGTTTTTCAAAATATTCATTCATATCCTTGGGCAATGTAAGGGATTTTCTTACCTGATTTTGCTTAACCAAGGTCTCAACATTAGCAAAAACTTTGTTGTAGGTAAAACAATGTGAAGGAAAAGTCAAATCTTTAGTAATACTTTCATTAAGCACTTTAATTTCAGTGTCAAGTTTAAATAACTTACAGTCATTTTCTCGGATGATAATTCTGACTGTCAGATGCAGAAAAAGTTCAAATAACTCCTGGTGCATCAAGGAACCAGGTTTTGTTCCCATCAGGAACTTCCACAACCTTAAACCTCTAGGCACTTGTCTTAAAGAAATGCGTTTATTAAGATACATGTTATCTATTTGAATACTCCAGTACTTCTTTAATATATTTTTGAATTTCTGTAACTGAGTATTCAACAACCCCTTGCCCGCAGGTTTGACCACTGGAGTGGTAAGCTCAAATATCAGAGTATCCAACCACTGGCTGATGTCAAAAGGCTCTTCCTCCATGTAAATAGAATTGTTGCTCCTCAGTGTATCTGTAGAGTTACTTTGGATAGAGCCTGGTTGGTTCACTGAACAAATTTGTGTAGAAGTAGTAGGATTCATAATGTACTTCCACTTTAAGAAGCTTTTAGTGTTTTTTTCATTAAGGTGTTTTCATTGGTGGATGCTGTGATGTCATTACTTTGGAGAGGTATTTACATATACTGTGAATTGATTGTTTTACCTCTGAAGAAGCCTTGCATTGTCCTGGCAAAGTGCTCAGTTTTTCATTTGAAACATCATTAAAGTTCTTTATCAAATTTGAGTTGTAGTCATAACATTGGCTGTGGTTCTTACTCTTTAGCCTGTTTTTGTATTATTTTGGGCTTATTTTGGATATTTGCTTACTAAATTTATAAATTAAATAGTTAAACAGTTCTGGTCAATAAGCTAATACTTTTGCATTTTGCATTGATATAAATGGATTTGTTTTAGTAGGTCAGGGGTTTTCTAAAACTAAATAGACATAAATATTGCACGTGAAGAAAAATGTATGATGTGTGTAAATGAATTTTTCAGAATTAAGCCATACACAAGTAATAGTAAGTAATATTTCAACGAAGCATAAAGAAATATAGCTCATTAGCATCTTACAAGCTTAATATGCTGTATTGTGCTATATAAATGTTGCTTAACCTTTAGGATACTCATTTTTACCATAGATAATAAGCTGGGTAAAAGTAAAATCTTTCTTGGATAAGCGATCTCACTTTATAAATTGTTATAGTATAACATTTTGTTAGTTCCATGCAGTGCAGTAAAAGTTTGGTATAAATTCTCCTCAATACTGCACACAAAATAATTAGTACTTTTCTTCTTTGTCCTGAGATAAAAGTTATAAAGAGAGACCCTTAATAAGGTTTGTTTGCAGTTTCTAGCAAACATCTGTGTTGAAGTTGTATTTGAGAAAGGCTACTTGCACAGCAGTAGAAATATATCAGTAGAACTTAATATTCTAACATAAATGTGGTAAGTGTGCAAAGTTTCTCTCTTGTGTCACAGTTGTGTCTGTTTATAAAGCATACTGAAAAGCATTTCAACACAACGCTCATTAATTATATCATTTGGCTGTTTTAAATTGTCCCTAGGGTTTATTGTGAAACTTTCTGCTTGGGCTGCCCCTTTTCATATCCACTGGCTCAATGGGTTTTACCTAGATAGTACAATAGACAAACCCAGTTTTTGTATGACTGGCTGTCTCCCTGCATTAGGTATTTTAATTATAATTTTACAAAGGTGTAACAAGGAAAATTCTAAGACCACAGATAATATAGATTCATCCAACCAGAAGAGAAGAAAGCAAAACATTTCTGCTGTTTATAGAAACTGAGTAACACACACATACACGCACACACACACACACACACACACACACACACACACACACACACACACACACACACACACACTGACATATATATATATATATATATATATATATATATATATATATATATATATATATATATAATTTTCCTGTTTTTCTAAAGCAGATTATAGCAGCTCATATTGTAGCTAGCTGGCAAACCTCACTTAATAAATCATTTACACCAAACTTTGCTTTCAGTCAAATACTGGCTTAAGGAAGCAAACACTATTTTCCATATCAGATCTTATTTAAATGAATAAAAACCTTATTTTTCAGCCAATGCTGATATACTTGCAGTCAGCCTAACAGATCATTCAAATATAACTAGGTTTGGTATTTCTTGGTGAAGCATGACTCAGTCTTTGCACTGGTCTATAGGGTAAATATTCAGGGGTATTTTATAACGCTATACCTATAAGAAAATCATTTAATATGGATATCATTTGAAGTGTTTTAAACCATTTTGTTTTACAATCTGACTGTGAACTTCAAACTAAAATGGCTTGAGACATAATGATATACTGTAATTTCTTCAGAGCTTTTCCAGTGTATAGTCTGTTCTTTAGCAACACTTGCATCTATAAACAGCTTTAGAAAACACGTGTAAAAAATGTATTGCAAGGTTTTCTTTTGTACTTTATTACTTACCGTTAATATGATTTATGATAGCAAGTGATAGTTTAATGACCCCTTTATCCAAAAGATTAGCTCAATGAGAGAGAATGGGAATGTATATGTGCATGTGTGTGTGTGTGTGTGTGTGTGTGTGTGTGTGCGTGTGTGTGTGTGTGTGTGTGTGTGTGTGTGTGTGTGTGTGTGTGTGTGTGTGTGTGTGTGTGTGTGTGTGTGTGTGTGTGTGTGTGTGTGTGTGTGTGTGTGTGTGTGTGTGTGTGTGTGTGTGTGTGTGTGTGTGTGTGTGTGTGTGTGTGTGTGTGTGTGTGTGTGTGTGTGTGTGTGTGTGTGTGTGTGAGGAGGGATGTAGGAAGTAATTAAATGTTTTTAGCAATTTCAAAGTTTGTCAAGACTTTAAAATGCCAGAAGCTTGGGTTGATGAGCAAACTCCATAATAAAATATTTTCAGGTTTATAAAAGGAATGTAACAAGAAAAGTCTACTTTGTATTAATTTCCTTATATTGTTGCCTACCCTCTCTCTTTTGCTTTTAAGAATATATACAGCTTTACAAATGCTACCTACTATGCAGCTAAGAGGTGTATGAGTAATTCATTGCTGTTGCCAGCTCTATTTACGTTTTGTTTGTAAGACTACTATCCTATCTCTAAACAAATTATGTTCAAGTGTACTAGAAATTCCTTTACACAGCTGTAAGTTATTCAGACCACAAAAAGAAATAGTGCTTCTTAGGACTTCCCTATGAGTAAATGATCTCCTATTTGATGGTCACTAAGTCTCCAGTTTCTAAAATACTGTTTCGTGAAATGGGGTTCCTATCAATTTAATAGATGTGCAACACTGCAATTCCAACAAATACTCTGCTCATCCGATAGTAGTAATGAAGCTGTGGAGTTAGTACATAAAAAATGGGTGAGATCTGGGGGTGAAGTCACTTTCAGAGGAAAGTGCAGAGGGCAGCACATCCCTACTGCAAAAAAAAACAGTGTTTCAGTTTTGTCTATGGGAGGTGTGGCTTCATCATTTCAAATCAAGCAGTTTACATTTTGGGGATTTTTCATTGACTGTAGTGAAATAAATTTTGAGATACACTCTGGAAAAAATACATTCACTTGAATACAAATAGTATATCTGAATACATATTTCTTTTGCATTTTACTCATGCAAATTTCTGCTTTAGGTACTATTATCACAATTTTTTAACTATAGGAAAGTTCTAAAAATATGATTCACTGGCCTACTGAAATAAAAAAAATGGCGGCACCCTAAAATTAAATATGGTTAAATCATTTTATTACATATAAAAACAGAAAATGGTATTTTTCTTACCATTTTATCATTTGTTAAAATAAAAACTGGTATTTCCCTGTTATTTTATAAAAACTAGAATTTATTCAATGCCTGGTCAACCAAAAAACGCTAGTGTTGTAGAATGTTTTTGTACTGTTAATTTTTGTAAAATATTTTAGTTCTGTCTTCCTATTCCCTTATTATTCATACAAGCTACACTTCTCCATCTGTAAGCACAAATAGAACTCGAATAACACCATTTACTAGTAATAAAATGTTTCCCTTTCTCATTAACATACCTGTTGTCATCCTCTTTTCCCTAGTATAAAGCATGAAGGGCACCCTTGTGGTTTGTCTCATCCTGAAAGAAGTAAAAACAAGTACCAAGTTGGACACATTTGTCTCATCCTAGCATTCATATAATGATGATGTGCTAATGTCATCTTTCTCTTAGTGCTATCCTTTTTGAAAATTATATCTGGTGATCTGGTTCCAAAATGTTATATCTTTCAGATATGCTAATTGTGTCCCACATGACACTAGCATTATACTGTTTCCCATTTTGCTTGCTGTGTATTGTTTTCCTTGCACTTTCTTTACTTGTTTATCTGTGTTTTTAGAGACATTACCATTTTTATACCTGGCCTCGGACATCGTATAATTCTTTCCTTACCCCCCTTGTAATGCTTAGCTGCAGTTGTGAAGCTGTAACGTACAAACTAGCTAAGCCTTTCATTATAAAGACCTGGGGTTTGTCATATCTGAAACACCTACAGCACCAGCTAATCATATTTGTTCAGCCAATGCCGGTATCCCCTGAACAGCTGATTCTTCCAAACTTACATCTGTTCTCTCTTCATGTATCCCATGAGTCATGTAACCATGTTATTGAGCTATATTGTGCTACTGACTCATTCAATAACCTTCAGGGTTTTACTGCCTTGTCCATGAAACAATGTTTCCTTAAAGCAACCTTTAACTATTCACATCCATCTCCTTCCCATCTTACCTTTTCCCCGTGACCCTTTATTTCAACTCTGCAAATCCTTCTGACATCTGGAAAGACTGGTGCGTGCACATAATATCCATACCGTAATTTCCGACAAAGCCATGCACTGCAGGTATTTCTTCATAGTCTAGCACCTGCATCATCCTTAATACATTGATAGCTATCCTTTGAATGTATTATTTCAAATCTGATCTTATTTCTTTGCATTCATATAATTTCTCAACATAGTATCAAATAAGCTACTTAACATAGGCTTATAGATTAGGAGCAAGACCTCATCATCTCTTGTTCTTATTGCCAAACTCTCAACCAAAGAATGCCATTGGTCATCCCTTCCTGCCCTCTTGTGATGTGTTACATGGTAATACTGAAGTCTGACTATAACATTTCCATCCTTTTCTTTGACTAACAAATTTCCAAGCTTTATATTTTCCAAAAATATTCCAAAATCTTCAAAAAAATAAGATCCAAAAATGGTGCACTTCTTGTATCTGCTAGTGCTTGTGACATACTCATCAATAGTGCAAAACACAACATTTTGTGACATATTCATCAGTAGTATAAAACACAACATCTCTTGATGAAGTCTGACCCTTTCATCTTTGACTCCTAGATCAGATTTTGAGATTCCAGGTATCAGGCTAGTCTTAGTCTGAAGCCTTAATGTAATGCTTAAGAAATATCTTCAACAAAACATGCCAAATCTTAACATGCTGCAAAATAGCATAAGTTACTAGCCTTTCTCCTGATAGCTTTAAAATGACTTGTTTTATACTTCCTTTCCTTGCAGGACCTTTCTGTTTTTAACATACAGATGCATACAGTGCCATAACTAACACATCTAATTATCATAGAGTCACCTGTAACCGTTAGCTATCTACTCAGTATCCTAAGGTCTCCTGTAGCTGAGGGTCATGCTAATCAATGCTAGAAGTCTAAATTTCAAAATGCACTCACTTGAAGCACTCCTTAAAATGGAAAACATTGACATCTGCTGTAACAGAGACCTGGTTCAAGGCAGCAGAAAGCACCCCTGCACTACCAGGCTATAACTCATTCCACACCTTTTGGCCCCAGAACTTGGACCGAAGCTCCAAAGTCAGTGGTATTTTCATATTCATAAAGGATGCGCACACCTCAAGACTGGTAGCACAACATAACATATCAGAGATATTTCAGGTGCAGCTAACATTGGGTAAGAAAGCAATTCAGGTCGTAGCCTGCTATAGGTCCACAACCATATCTCAAGACTCACACTCCACATTCCTAAGCACCCTGGAGAATATTAGGGTCCAACCTAACACTCTCATACTGGGCAAGTTCAACTACCCTTCCATTTACTGGAAAAAACTATTCATGTACCAGTACACTTGCCCAACATTTCCTGGAATTCATTAATTCCAATGCCCTGGACCAGCTAGTTCTTAGCCCCACTAGAGGTAGCAACATCCGTGATCTGGTTATTACTAACATGGGTGACCATTGCTCTAAACCAATAGTCAACTCCTCCCTGGTTAGATCTGACCACAAACTAATCACCTTGGAAATCCACCCCCCCCCCCGCAAAGTTAACCACGATGAACGACTTTTCCAAAGCTAACTTTGGGCTCCTAAAAACAGAGGTGGCTAACTTCACAGCACTCATGTAAATGTAGAATAGTTGCATGACCACCAAATCATACACCAATGCACTGTATGAACACGTACACAAATGCATGGATCTCGCCATACCCAATAGACCCAAGACGCTCAATTCCAAAAATAGGACACCAATCTGGTGGTCTCCTGCCATAAACAAATTCTGCAACAGAAGGAGGAAACTGATGTGGAATAAGGTGAAGTCCCAAGTCTGGAAAAACTTCCTTATCAGCCTCAACAAAAAGTTGAGATCCCTCATCAAATCCTCTAACGCTAGCTATGAAAACAGCAGATAGTAAAGACAACCACAGGACCTTCTATAGTTATATAAAGAATCTCCATGGCAAAACACATATTTGCTCTGAGCTACTGCACAATGGTACCTTGTATACTGAGCCAACAGATATTGCCAATATACTGGCTGACTGATTCAGTGCCAACTTTGCCCCTCTCTCCCCTCCCAAAGGACCTATCACATTAACAGTAGATTTCCAGGCACCCAGCATTACTGCTGCACAGGTTAAAACAGCATTGTCCAAGGCCAAGAATACAGCTTCTATGGGACCTGACAATACCCCTGGCTGTATTCTACATGAACTACAGGGTGAACTGGCACCTCACCTGTGTGCCCTGTTCAATCACAGCCTCACCTCAGGCTTTGTCCCTACTGAATGGCGCACTGCTACAGTCATCCTTCTCCACAAAGGAGGAGTGACTACTACCCTGGGAACTATCGCCCCATAAGCCTAATGAGTATGATATTCAAAGCTATGGAATGCATCATCATGGACCCAATAAACAAGGATACAGGGAATCTCCAAACTCTGGATCCCACACAGTTTGGTTTTGTGAAGGGTAGATCATGTCTGCTGAACTTGGTCGACTTCTTTGAGTCAGTTACCAGAGCTGTGGATGAAGGCAAGGTGGTTCATATAGCCTACCTTCATCTGGCCAAGGCCTTTGATACCATTTCCCCTCAGGAATCATAGAAAAACTCAGTAAGCAGGCGTCAACCCCTATATCACTAGATGGGTTGCAAACTGGCTCACAAATAGAACCCACAGAGTGAAAGTAGCTCACTTGAAGTCAGACTGCTGACCAGTCACGAGTGGAGTCCCACAGGGTTCAGTACTGGGTCCTTTCCTGTTTGGTATATACTTCTCTGAAATCTAGGCCAACACGAAGGGACTCTAGCTGACAAAGTTCACAGACGATTGCAAGTTGGGACCTATTATTAGCTCCTCAAGTGATGTCGACATCCTACAGAAAGACCTCACTGAGACCAACAACTGGTGTCAGAACCATGGCCTTAAGCTCAATGCCAAAAAATATGTTGTCATCCCCTTTGGGAAAAACCTGGTTCCCATGAAATTACCACATTGATGGTAGTCCACTGAACACAGAAGGTGTTTTAAGAGATTTGGGAACACAGGTTGACAGCAACCTCTCTTTCAACCACCACATTGCCACTGTGATCCAAAAGTCCTTCTATGTGACACATCTCATTACTAAGGGTTTTGCATCCAGGAAGAAAGAGGTCATTGTCTCTTTCTACTCTTCCCTCATTAGGCCAATCATCGAGTACAATGCCCCATTTGGCATGTACCTCAATAGAAATCTGCAACACCTGGAGAGGCCGCAAAAGTACCTCACAAAGAGGACTCTAGGCCTTAAACACTTGTGCTATATGGACAGACTCAAAAAACTCCAACTATTCTCTCTCTCATATCACCTACTAAGAGGTGATCTCTGCTTGACTTACAAAGTCATGTCTGACCCAGCTCTGTTAGAAATGCTACATCTAAAGAAATCCCAATCCCTCTGCACCACATGCTCCAGAGACCTCAACCTCATTACTACAATCACCTGAACATGCTAGAAGGACAGGTTCACAACCCAGAGACTGCCCATGCTATGGAATAGACTTCCCATACATGTCAAACAGAGCACCTCACTGGCCCTCTTCATGAGAAATCTTGATAAGTGGATGGGAAATAGAAAATTCACCCTGGGGATCACTCCAGTGGCTCTACTCGACAGAGGAACTAAGGTCGGGTGGCACAATGCCGGGGTTATCCTATGGGCTATGCCTGTAAAGGCTCCAGGGCCATTAGTACACACCTATGAACCTATGAACCATTAACTAAATACTTTATATACATATAGTGAAACCTTATACAATGCAACCGCCTCATCCAGTAACTCACTGAATTGCACAATTCTGTCTTATAGGCAGTATTGAAGCACAGTGAGCAGCATGTATTCTCCCAGTAAGAAGTTCGCTGGTTCAATTCTCTGCTCGGGGCAGTCTGTGCAGTATTTCTTTCCTCCATGTGTCTGCATGTTTTTCTCTGATTAATCTGCTTTCCTCTGACTACTCAGAGATGTGGTAGAAGAATCAGTGACTCTAAGTTGTTTGCAGACAAGTGTGTATTGTGTGTGTGTGTGTGTGTGTGTGTGTGTGTGTGTGTGTGTGTGTGTGTGTGTGTGTGTGTGTGTGTGTGTGTTAGTGCATGTGATGGAAGGCAAGGCAATCTGCTTTCATTCTCTACTTACTTAGTACACTCTGTGGGATGACAGCAACTGATCACTGGTCTTTGGAGTCCGATATGATTCAACAGCAGGGGATGGATGAATCTTGTGCTTTATACCTAGAATTGGAAGCTAGCTTCAGAAAGCTACCTCCGGAAAGCTATCTACTATACTTCTGTTTAATGGTGACAAAATGCACTGTTCTGTACTTCACCTCCACTGCCTCAGCTACAATCGGCGAGCATACCAAGTATATACCGTGTACTCTATAACATATACCTGTTATAAACTTTATTTTCTGTACTGGGATGTAATACATTACACTTTTTATACTGGAATGAGGGTCCATCATATTACTCATTTTATTACAAGGCATTTTTATTTTAGAAAGTCTGGTTAAAGAGTTACTTATTTAAGTATGTCATTCCAGGAGGTTTTTTTTTTTTTTTTTTTTAATTTTGCATTACTGAAAATGCAAAATGTCCAGAAAGATCCATTCTCTGGGATTGGCAAGTAGACTTGAGAGGAAGGGGGCAAAATTCTATAATTTTGTGTACTGTGGCTAGGCTTGTATGGGCCGATAGCCTAGTACCTACCTAATATAGGCTACACCCCCATTAGTTGCCCTCAAAAGAATAGGTTACATGAGGACTCTTCATTTATTTTATTAATTATTTCAATAGCCCTTTGTTTGTGCAGTACACAGAGAGCTATGAAGCAGTGCTCACTCATCCTAACATAATGCATCCTTTTTGGTTTCACTTTCACTCTACAGGTGTTGTACTAGTGCACTTCATGCATGGTATCGCTTGTGGTAGCTTTCTGCTCCTTCCCCCCTTCATTAGCATGGTACATCATTCATTCTGACATAATGTTGTCATTATTTGTACATGTATCCTGTGTCCCCACACTGCACAGGTTCTTCACTTTCTTGATTCTTCCATGTTATTTTCTTTACATAGCCTCTTTTTGCCTTTCTCATCACTATCGTCTAACGTTCCTGTTCACCTCTGTACTGTCATCAAACGTTCATTAATTTATATGCACAATACATGTTGCTGTGTGCAGGAAATGTGTAAGAGGAAACAAGTGTATTGGTGCTTTGTGCAATAAAAAATGAAAGCAACTGTTTCACTCTGAATAATGTGGAACATGGCAAACACTCACATTATGACAACATGACTGACGGTCCATTTTTCACTCACTGAAATAGGCATCGTGGTGCAAGGAATGACAGCAAGCTAAGGAAAGCTGATTGGAACATACGAAGTATCTTTTTCTTCTTTCTCTTTGTTAATTCCAATACATTTGGTCTGCAAAATGTGTGTTTAGTCTGGTCAAGGAAAGTGCAATCTTTTTTTTTTCAGAATATTAAGGATATATAAGGACTATTTTAAGTGGCATTGTTTGGATTCAAACCACATATTTGTTTGCCATTTAAAGTATGAAACCTTGTCCATATTTATTGGCCATGCCAAGGGTAAAAACAGAATTAATTTTAATTTGTGATTTAATTTATCTAAACAGATTAATACATGATTTCTCATGATATTCCATATCCTCCTCTATCTTTGTTTAATTTTAATTCCCTTTCCAGTCCCAGATAAGACTTTTTTCAAGCTCATAATTTTTGTTACTCTTCTAACAATTTTAGCATGTTCCATCTGTATAATCGCAATGAGGGCATATCATAGGAATCGTTCAGTTTCTGTGACTTAAGAACTAAAATAGCTTCTAGCAGAATGATATAACGAGGTGAACTACTGTTGTAAAAGAGGAACAGGTTTTAATCTGAGGAGTTGCTACACCTACAGTTAAATGACAGTTACGGTTTTGCTCCCTTTAAATGAAACTTAAAAGTTTATCTTGTTTTTAGACCAGTGAAGCAGCTATTTAGGCCCCTGTGGCTTCACTCAAATTAACCATGATGCTCCTTTATTGGGTACACAATTAATCAACACAATGTTACTCAGCAAAATGATTAAACCAGTATGTTTGGAGGTGTTCTGTAATTGAAACACCACTCCTAAAGAACCATAATATTCCCAGAGATGCTACTGGCTTGGAATATTTAAAGATGGCGCTGGTCATGAAGTGCAATGAGTCATCCATTTGGAGGCAGAACTCTAGTAAATAACCCCTGCCCTTAGAAGTCAGTGGCATCGCTTAATTCTTCTATTTTGGGAGGTGCCAGTGTATGATCTTGTACACTTAGGAATGACTACTCAGTTTGGCAGCACACAACCCCCCCCAATATAACTGCTACTATCAGCAGTCCCTCAACCTACTACGAGATCAGTGGTACAGCATGTCTTGGCCACATCTCTTGCCCTGGTTGCATGTACTGGGAATGGCCAGTCACTCCACCCCCCCCCCCCCAATCAGTTGTGGCCCTTCTAGTACATAACTCAGCTGATGAACTCATATTGTCTGGATTATAGTAAGGGCTATATAATGCTACAAAGCAGTCAAGGCACTAAAAATATTTTTGAATGCCAGACTGAGTTTTTCTGGTTCAAGGATCAAAAAGAACTGGGACACTGGACACATGGCTACCTCTAATGTCTTTGCACAGCTCCCTAACTTATAAGTAAGAAGTGACCATGATGTTAAATCCTTTACCACACTGTAACAGAAGCAGATGTAGAGGCTTCTAGGTTTCATGTCTGGGTGGGCAGCTTAATGACTAAAATGGGTCGTACTAAGGTCAATATTTTTCATACAGGGACATCCAAACCCTTTTTGCATGCCAGCTGGTAATTCCCCCCCCCCAAGTTAGCAATGTTATCTAAATTCTGGGATATCACTTGCATGAGTTGGGACTTCCTTAATTATCTTCCATGCAGAAGAATTTACTTGTAAAGTTTATCTACTTGGTTGAATAATATTCTTAAATTTATGCTTTGAAACTTGGAAATGCTGCTGTTCCCAATGACCTTCTCATCGAATTATGTGCATTTCTTGTTCCTTTGAAGATTTTCTTACTGACTAAAGTATGGAATTTCCATCTACCTCCTCCCATATTCACTCGCTCCCTTGGCTTGAAAGTCAACCTTAATAGCCATACACTAAAATCCTTGAAAGATCCAGCCAAGTGTTTGAACTGTGACAATATTGCGATTCTTAATGATGATTACAATTTATATATATATCGGTCTGAGCAAAATGCCTTCAAGCTGTGGTTGAACTATCTATCCATCATGATCAGAGCTATAGGTATTTCCAAAACTGAGCATTGTGATTGCATCAAATGAATCTTTGGCCAATTTAGTCCCATTATGCTAGTGGCCTCATTTCACATGAAGTATTATTTATACTGAATAGAGTACTTCTCCTAGACTGTACATGGCGCTGTAAGAAGTCATGCCACCTGCACAGAGTAATGCTGGATTGGAGACTACAGCAAGACCAGGGTGAGGATGTTGTAGTAACTAGGTTATAATCTGCTGATTTAAATATACAACATTAAATGATTTTGGATTGACATGATGCAGGCAAAGATTCAGTAAAAAATGACAATCTAAGCCAGAAATTGCTGATAGCATAATTAATGAGTCAGTAAAGGAAAAACAGGCTGCTCTCTCTCTCTCTCTACTGATAAGGACTTTACTCTACAACTTGCTACTTCTTTGCAAAGAGCAGAGTCCCAAACATAAATAGTTTCTGTTCGATATGACATTTGGCCTTCACTGAGTGATCTTCAGAAAAACAAAGTGTTAAAATTACAAGAAATGGAAAGACTTTCCTTTGCTGATTTAGTCTTTACTCACTAACAATGAGAATGGGTGAGCAGCAATTTTTTACTATTTCTATTATATCCCAGAGGTGGTCCCTGTAAATAGGTAAAACTTCTGGGAGGAGTTGGTTGTTCTCCTTGGGGTAAGAATCCCTCAGGGGAGGGCTTTTGTTATTTTAATGGTGAAATGATATGATGTAAGCTAAGTAAATATTGCAGCTCTTTTACTTTTCAAAAGCAATAATGCTATGTCCAAACCTACACTTAATTAAGGGGATGAAAGTGTAAATCTTGTATAGAGACTCACTTTTACCGTAAGGAGAGGTAAAAAAGCAATCATGTCATCATTATGATTGTTTCACAGAAGACATAAAATCAAGGATGCAGTGGGATTATGGACTGGGTGTTGTGAAGGAACGGTGGACTTATATGTGGACATTTTGAAACATACAGATAATCTAATGTATGTAAATAGTAGGTGTGCAGTGTGTTATGCTAGACAACTGAAATACTGTCTCTTGTTGTAAACTATGCCACCTCTGAAGAATTGTTCAGATTTACTGTGCACCAAATATGATCAAACTGGATAAAATAGTAGAAATTGTGGAGAAAAAAGTGTACAAGGTATGGTAGTGCTGTGCACAGAGTTGATTGTCCAAACAATAACATGGGAGACAGCTTGCATGTAGGTCACACATAAAATTTATATCCTTCATAGGAACACTTTACTCAGCATATACCCTTCAAGCTCTGGTTAAGGGCTATCATGTTGACAGGTCTGTTACAGGCAATATGGAAGATGAGACTAGTAGAGTAGATTCAGATGAAGATAATAATAAACTGAAAATGATGGAGTCAGCGTGTCTCACACTAGTTCTAAATAGCGAAACCAAAAAAATCAAAAGGTGCCTAAAGATAGGGGACCACAAAGAACCTTGAAATATTAACATATAATGATTCACTTCATAGATGGGGAATGGTTCAGTCGCTTAAGTATGTGCAGTGTAATGCGTGTCTATTACAAGATGTTAGACTGCTATCTGAAGGGGAACACACTTGTCTGGAAGCTTCCTTCGATGGTAGAAGATTTTTGTCCTTTAGTAAAGATATGTGTTCAGGTTTGATAATATTTATTTTAAATAATGAGATGACTATCTTACAGTATGTTATTGATCTGGATAGGGACACGTGTTTAGATATTGATTACAAAAGATGTATTTGGTGAAAAATGTATATGCTTATACAATTCCTGAGAAAATAAAAAGTATGGGAAATTTTAGACATATTCTTAGACACGGACAATATTACTGTTTTGCTTAGAAATTTTACTTCTACCTTATAAGTATGGACAAAGATAAAGGCAAGGGATTTCAAGGATTCAGATGCACACAAATATGAAGATATAAGCAGTTTTCATTCTTTGTGCCGTAAATGCCCAAGCAGCAGCCATACATATACGGAATTATTTTTTTCCCCACTAGGATAGATTACATATTTACTGGCAGCTACTTACTTCAAGGTGATGGTAGAATAATAGGCAATGTTTTTGTATTCACAACACAATGTGCTATGTCTCTTTAGAAATGGTGAGTTTGTATATGCAACATTAAAAATGTACTGCAAGTATTAAAAATGTACTGCAAGTATAAAATTTTTTTTTTCTTATAATATAATATGAAGCCTTATAGATCATATGCATTTATGATTTGCATGTATGTCCTAGCTAGAATGGTGTTTTTATTGTTTTGGCCCCTGCTTAAATCATTATCCTACTGCCTTTTTTCCAGTGCCCCATGTCCATGCCAAATCTGCCAACTCTCTCTGATCCCCCAGCCAGGTTGCAAAACTTAAGGATGTTTTGAACTTTTGGCCATCTACCCAACTACATTCATCAGGGGGTTCATATGCCCAACCCTCACAGTGGCTTCTTAATACTGTCCAGCTTTTGGCATACTGAGGATGTCTGACCTATCACTGTGCCTCCACAGCATCTCAAGTCTGTGACCCCAAACAAATCCATCTTAGAACTAAACCTCCATCTTCACTTGTCTCTGGCCTCCACAAGGGATTGTGTGGAGAATACAATCCTGGGAATACAGACCTAAGGGCAATGTTTTCTCTTTGCACATAATGTTGAAAATTGCAAAGTTTTCATTGTTTGTTCCTTATATTGATGCAAATTATGGGGAACATTTAGAAAGAAAGAAATTGAGTATAGATAAAAGTATGTCCAGAGTAAAGGATATAGAAATGTGAAATTAAAGAAACTTAGACAACGGAAGTTAAAATTTCCAGTGGTTTTGTCAGTATCATTTCATGGGGTTAAAATAGTTATAAGTACGTATTATATGGAACCTGGCTAAGCTGTATTAGAGCATTCAGAATGAGAACACCAACTGCTGTACGTTTGAAAAAGTTTTTAATTAATTACCGTACGCTTCTACTTCCTATAATACAATTTGCATAACAAACACCACCCATTTTTAAAAACATTTTAATTATATAATTGATGCCATCCTTCCCTAATTTTTTCAATTAGGCTTCCTTCATTATATACACATTCAAACATCTATCTGGTATCATGCTTGTATAAAATGTGAACACTTCATGAATTTAATGTAATCATATAAATTAATACATAAATACCTTAATATAAACAATTCATACATTCTATTACTACTTCTAAAAAAATAAAATTGACCCACTATTTGCATTTTGCATACAATCTTTAATTGATGCACAAATCTTCAAATTAATCAAAAAAAAAAATAAAAAAATGTATATATTTGTATTGTATAACAATAAAAGAGAATTATGTAAAGCATGATATCATGCATCAATCTAAAAATGATGCTTATTTAATTAATAATAAAAATCAGAAGGAAAAGCAATTGTTGCAAATCCAAATTAAGCGAAGGCGAAAGCCTAGTCGCCAAAACTCTACTAAAAATTCAGCATCTGAAGGGTGGAGTCTTTGTTTTCTAGTGGTTTTTGTCTTTTCTGAAGGGAGTGGGAGGTGTTGTTTTTCTTTCTGTATTAGAGCACTCAATTTTAAGAAGTCCTTCATGCAAGATTACTTTTGTATAAAATATATGTTTATCTAGGCTCTGTTTTGTGGTTAGGCTATAAAAAGTTACTTGTTAGGGTGTCATTATTATACATGTTTGAATGACATATTTTGCTTCTATGGAC